>NC_141149.1:82794546-83095120 GCF_053477565.2 Lygodium microphyllum
ATATCAATAGTGCTATGAAACCCACCACAGGCTCCAAATATGTGCATCTTAGTTGGTTTATTCCATTCTCATTGTTTGCACATTTGTTTGGTTAATGTGATGTTCTGAAGAAAAGAAAGATTACTTATCAATGCAAGTGTCCATCCAAGGAATGGGTGAGTCAGCTATTGGCTGAGTCTTGGCAAGTCAAAAGAACATGTTTAATTGAGACGATTGAATGCAAGATCAACCACTCTGATCTCACATTTAGATAAATCTTTTTTACTACTTTGAATGCCTTGATTTAATTGACATAGGTCTTGCTTAGATGAATTGTTGTGTTATTCGCATTTACTTACCATTTTTTTAATTACAGGTATTTCATCGCTAGAAAAACTCTATGCATTCGCTTTCAATATAGAAGATGGCGACTTTTGCGAGGGGAGTGGATCATCTTGGATCAAGATACCCGAGATGAGACATATATAGCTCTCATAGATGTGGTTATCTTATGGAATGGTCATAATCCTTTTGTGGTCAGCGGAGAGAGCCATTGGCCCATTTCTTTTCTGAGACAAGAAATCCAATTAATGTCCAATGAGCCCCTCTGCAACTTCTATTTCAAGTTAGATAATAGAAAAGTTAGGATTCATAGTGAGCAATCCATGACATGTAAACAATGTGCTTCTCCACATATCCTTGAGATAGTGGAATCCTTGTAATTTTTTTATATAAAGAACGAATATAATTTTTTTAAAAACTTCTGAGTACTTTCAATTTAGATAATCTTAGTTTACTATGATCCAAGCTTGCGATACTACATAATGTAATTAGTCAATTGTGCTAGTTAAAATCATAATTAAATTGCATGCTGGAGTTCTATAATCTGTGCAATATTGTCTTTGCATAATGATATATTATAGCTCATCTCTTCTACTTATTTCTTAAAATTAAATATTAATTGGATCCAAATGATTTTGAAGGTCTTTCAGATTTCTTTTCTTAAAAATTTTCTAGATTTTCTGTAGTTGGACTTGCATATACTCAGCGATCCAAGTATATTCGAGGATATAATAATGTAGAACGAAGCATTTGTCTGTATGAGTAATTTTAACGGTTACTTTAAAGTATTGAAATAAAGAAACGAAGGTAAGAGTTTTAATTTGAAACTTTAGGGTTTTAAAAAAAACATTTATTTAAAACCCTAGATACATTAAAGCTATAACTCCAAACTCATTTTCGCTTTCATTCTCTACTTTTCTACACTTGTGCTCTCCTCCCTTCTCTCTTTGTGTGCCATGGCTACCACTCCCGCCTTCGCCGCATGGATTAGCTCCACATGCTACGTACACATAGGAGACCAGATATACCCTAGGTTTTGTGCGACCTTGAGTCTAGAGAGCTCTTTTTCCGTCGTAGACCCTAGCTCTAGTATACTGGCATCGTTTTGTGATGCAGGAAACCCTCTCACCTGCTCTATTTCGGACTCAGCTCTCAGATGGGTCCCCATAGATTTCCTATACAGTTTACATGTTGGATCAAGCCATGCAAAGGTAATAAATCAAGCCCTCGTGCATGTGGGACAGTATCTCCGTGCCAAAGCAGTGCCCACCTTCATCCCAGGACCATGCCACGATGGATCTCATCGAGCGTGATGCAACATTTTCCATATATGTTTTATGCATTGAGGTGTAAGAGGACAGTGAGAAAGACATCGACACACCCTCTCAGCCACAGCTAGAGTATTTCGAGAGGGAGCCTGAAGAGATCACACTCGATCCGAGAGTAGAGGCAACACAAAGCTTAGCCATTGTGCACCCACCTCCTTGCCTTGTTGAGATAAGTGATGAGCCACCCCTCGCTTCTCTCCATGCTATCATCATCGAGGGGGTGGAATATTTACTTATGTAGGATGTACTAGAAATTTTGGATCTAAGGGAAGAAGAGCTATATTATATCATGGCATGTGATGCACCTGATGATTTTATAGATTTTGATATACAAGATACGCCAGCACATGTTGATGAGGTGGCTTGATATGATGGCACGAGTGTCGATGACATATCTGCCATTGTGAGCATCCAAGAGCAGATTGAGAATGCGGTGCCACAGTATGAGATCTCACATGAGGAGTTTGAGTAGTTGCAAGAAAGCATTTTTAGACCTCGACTCGACTACGCAGTACCTTCCCAAGAGAGAGACGAGGGTGGCCTAGTTGTAGGAGTAGACCTGGATGCTCCATTACAGCAACAGATAGATGATGCAAAGAAGATAATGTTATCGAAGTAATGTTATTAGATTTGCCTCAAAATTTACCAATAGGGCCTCTATGCCCTAGGGAGTATGCATATCAAATTTTGCCGGGATCGGGCCCCCAGAGCTGTCCTGGCCAGAGGCTCGCGTCTGGGGTCTTGAAAATGCGAGCCTCTGGCTAGGGCAGTTTTGGGGGACCTGATCCATGTATATATCTTTACCACACTCCATGCACAGTGAGTTTGACACAGTGAGTCTGACATTGAACTTGTGTGATGCAGGACATTGTCTATATAGATGAATTTTCATCTAGACAAGGTGGCCAATCTGGTAGCCAAGGAAGGGTGCAGGACTCGACATTGAAGGAGTATATCGACCAGCTTATGAGCAACATTTTTATATTCCATAAGACATGCTCTCTGGCGTTTTCTGAGAACTTCTTGAAGTTGAGGGACTAACAAAGGCTAGGCCCTTCAAGACCATCCCAACAAACTCTAGCTTGGAGAAAGTAGTGTTGCTTCGATGTTCAAAGCTCCTCTACTTATTCTCTAGTACTACGTCTGGGCCACTTTTTTCCATGGTGACCCGTGGCATGGTTGCTGGTATTGAAGACCCCAATGTCATTAGGCAAGAACTACTAGGGCAAAATGTGTTGCTGCTTATGATCAAGAATAGCTTTGATCATGGGGAGTCTAGCTCAAAGAAGCATAGGAGAGAGTAGATGTACTTAGTGCCAAACAATATCTCATCACCAATGTAATGTAATTTGTAATCTTCTCTTGAAATAATGAAAACCGATATTTATTGGATTTGCGTGCAATGTAGTTTGTCATACAAGTCATTTATTATTGTTTTTTACTTGAATGTAGATGGTTCTAGAATAAAGCCATCATTACTTGTTGGAAAGTAGCAGGGGCATTATAGAGCCCAAATGACATCACTCTGTAAGCATAGGTTCCCCAAATTTCTATTATGAAGGTCGTTTTAGATTGATCCTCTTCTGCGATTTGGACTTGATTGTATCCATTGAATCCATCCAAGAGGGAAAAAATCTCATGGCGTGTGAAAGGGATAGGGAAATGATTCTTCTTCATCTTGGAATTCAGCTTTCAGAAGTCCACATATATTCACAGCTTTCCGTTCTTCTTGGGTACTACCACAATGGGAAAAACCCATTTATTGTTAGCCACTATATAGATGAACTCAACTTCAAGGAGCTTCAGTAATTCGGCCTTCACTAGGGCAGAGTAATTTGGATTCATATGCCTCTATCTTTGCCTCACAGGTTTGGCATTAGGCTCTAGGTCAATGTGGTGTTGGCATACTATGGGATCAATCCCCTTTAGATCTTTGTATGACCATGCAAACGCGTTCAAGTTCTCATTCAGTAGGTCTTGCAGGACCAATAATTCTTCGTCTAGAAGATTGATACCCACCTTTAAGTGACGTTCATTCCCTTCAGCATCCACAAATGTCAATTGCTTTTCACCTTCCACTTCGTGGATGAATGTCCCATAGACTGTTTCCCCATTGTTTCTAGATAGAGATACGACTCCTTTAAGGGAGTGGTCTCCTCTTCTGATGATTCACTGAAACTACCTTCCTCTTTTAGTTGAGATTTGGCTTGCTCCTTAGGAAACTGAAAGGGTATTAGATCGGTTTTGGATTTGGTTTGGGAATGATTTACTTCTTGGCTTGAGGACTCATCTTCTGAGGATACATCCAAGAACATCACATAACATGAACCATTTACGTTCTGTTTAAATTGTAGAGTTAGGGGTTGTTGGCAAGGTACATCGTCATCATCTTCTCTCAGGAAGGGTAACTTTGGGCAACAAGAGCCACTGTTGAAGGAAGGCCTTTTTTTCTTAGTCCATTTCTTATAGAGGCTTTACTTATGATGTGACTCATTAAGCAGTCCAAAGGGTATCATAGTCATTTTGTCGAATAGAAAGGGATCTTCTACTTCTGAGGCTTCAGGAACTTCAAGAACTTCTTCCTTATCTCTACCTTCTACGAGTAGGATAGACTTTTCCGTTTCTACCTCTGTGGATGATCTGTAAGATAAGAACAAACTCTATGTTATGTCCTCTACTTTTGCTTCTAGCTCTGACTCTGACTCTGCTTCTAGCTCTGTTTCTGCATCTGTCTCTAGCTCTGCTTTGGCCATGTAATAGGGAGAATAGTACATCCATGCTTCTATCTTGTTGTCAGAGGTAATTTTAGAAGTCAATTCTGGTTCAGGCACATGAGGTATTCTCCCATGGAACATTCTCTTTTGGAACTACGAGTTCTTCTTTCTTTGCACACGTTATTACGGCCACTTCCAATTCCACCAAATTGAAAGTAGGTTCTTGGGTGGTCTTTTGTTGGGTATGAGGAGTAGCTTTCACAAGAGCTTGACTTGGAAGATCTTTTGTAGTGCGGCCTTCTCCTTTGCATCAATTGCATAAGGGCTTATAGTCCATAGACCTTCTAGGGTTTGGATAATTCAGTGTGATATGACCCTTTTTTCCATATCTGTAACACTCCACTTCTGATCTCTTGCCATCGATAGACTCTTGTCCTCCGTAACTTTGAGAGGGAAACCTCCTTGGACCAAAATTAGGACGGAATTCCCTAGGCTTTGGTCCAATGTCCTCGTTGTCATTTTGGATTCCAGCAAGTTGAATCTTGTGTCTTCATCTTTCTTTCTTATTTTATGCATCTCTTTCAAAGAGCATATATTCTTTGTATGGTTCTTCTTCTTTGTATAGTTCTTCCTAAAAAAGTATGAGTAGAAGGCTCCAGGCATGGTTGGTTTTCGGGTACATTCAATGGCTAAATATCCCACTTGATGGCACTTTCCACACCATGTAGTAAATTGCATCGCATCTCTACCACCCCTTGTAATAGTGGATATATTAGCGGTATTCACCTTCAATGTTTGTAGTTATTCTGTAATCACATCCATAAGCTCTTTCTTAATGCTTGCAATTGAATTAGACAGGTAGTCCTTCAAGTTTTCACCTCCTGGAGTACTTGTAGTAGGGTTTTGAGAAGTTTATGTAATCACTGTATACACTGGTTGGGTTGATCCAGAGGGTCCTCTATTTTAGTTTTGATTCAGAGCTCTTGTTGAGACTTGGGGTTGTTGATTCCAATGGGTAAGATTCCACTGTTGTTGAGTCACCATTGGGGGAATTGTTTGAGGCCACGATTGTTGTAGTTGAACCATCATTTGAGGCACTGTCATTTGCAGCCATTGTGGATTAGGTGCACCATACTACGACACTGTTTGCATTTGGGGGTAGGGGTAGGGAACTGCCCCTGGGATTGCATTTTGTGGGCATACCATTCCTGGCATGGGAGGATGTAAGAATCCTCTTCCTGAGGTCATTGACAACCTTGCCTTCAACTTCATCATACAATCTTGCATCTTCCACTGTAGCTTGTAGATTGAATGGTCTTCTCAATTCCACGAACTTGCAAACTTCTGGTTATAGGCATCTAAGAAAAACCCCCTTCTAGATGCCTTCATCTAAATGATGGTTGGTCCATCTCTTCAATATGGATTCCATTTGCGAGACATAAGCTTCTACTTAACTTAGGTTCATAAACTCCTCTTGCATTTGATCTTGAAAACCTTCACGTGCTTGGATTTAGTGTGAAAGGCTGTCCCATGTGCCAAAAGTTCATGCTGCTTGTCTTTCATACTACTAAAATGTTGCACCTTTGAAAGTGGTGGGAAATATTGCAAACTAATGCTCTGGGATTTTGGCATTGTTAGCCATACATGCTACCATAAACTTTGCTACATGAAGATCAGGATCTTCATTGTACTCTCCCTTAAAAATGGGCAATGGGACTACATTCGCTAGCCTATCATCAATGTTTCCAACATGGATTTGACTAGGAAGGGGACCTTGAGTCACCATGGGGACTTTTGTAAAGAGTGCTTTTAGGATGTCAAAGGAGACTTCTGCTCTGCAAGCTCATTCTCTACTTTGATCTTTACCTTTTCTCTTTTCACAGACATCTGGACTCGTTCTAGTGCTTGCCTCTTGATTGTGTCATTCATTAGAGTTGGCTCCACCCAGTTGGGTTTGTACTCAATAGAATAGAATCCGAGGGGGCTTCAGTCTTTGGAGGATTCTCTAGCCAACATCTCTTCTACTTCCTGCTTTTCTACGTCTATGAATTCAGCTTTCAAACTGCTACAGAGGGGAAGGTATTCCATTTTGAAGGTATCAAAACTCATTCTTTCGAGGATCGTTCTGGTGCTATCATCATAGTAATTCCATCTTCTGATGGTTTCAATAGTGTATGTTGTGAAGAATACTCTATCCACCAACTTCTAGTGGGTTGCTAATTAGACAAATAGGAGATTGTGAGTGCACTATGTGTCCCACGTATCTTGCTATTGAGCATCCACGAATAAATGCCAACCCTTTTCTTTCTAATTTTCATGAACCTCCATTGACCATGACTCCTGAAGCTTCTTTACGATCTCCCACTTGATGATGTCTGAAAACTTCTCAATGAATGCCATATCTTCCATGGATGGTCATTCTTTCTGTTTTTGCACTTCAGTTTGTTCCCAAACAAATTTCCACCAAGATGCACATCTCCTTTGCTTCAATAGGAAGAGGAAATAGTCTACCATATAGATCATGCATTAAGATGGTGATATGTTTCTGCCATTGTGGGATGAACTTCTTATGGAAAGTGGCTTTGGTAATGAGAATCTCCAATTATTCAGTGGTTAAAGGAACTTTGCAAACTCCCATTGAATTCTTCTCTTCTTCACAATGCCATTTTCTTCATTTTCAGGCTCTTTTGATGCTTGTTGATGGTAGTTTTCCCTAGCTGTGCACCAAAAACATGAAGCCCCAAAAGGAACACCAAGGAAATAGGGTTTCTACTACAAGAAAATCTATCTTATATCATCAACAACCATCTCTTTCATCTTTCATATATCCATAACAAGGAAAACAACACCAAGAACAAGAAATCTTCACGTAGCTTCATAGAAACAATTCTCCCATGGCTTTAACTTTAACAAAATCCATCATTCTCTTCATACTACTCATAGAATTCTTTAATAGACATTAAAAACACAAAAGAATACCCCACTTTGAATAGAAAGATATCACATATGATTTATCTTCAAAGATTTCATGGCTTTCTCTCACAATCTTGCATAGATAGATGCATTGTTTGGCATAAAATTGGCTATCTCTCTCTCTCTCTCTCTCTCTCTCTCTCTCAATCAATCAATCAATAGTACATCATATCATCACTAAAATACTGAATAATCACTTATACTAACCCTTCTATGGTCATGGATGCCTCTTCCAAGAGGTGTGTCTTATATGAAAGGTCACCAGAGCCACTACAGTGAATCTTCATAGCTCATCACTGTCACTTCACTCCAGTCTTCTCTTGAGTCTTCAGTAGCTACTTCTTTCACTTCCTTGAGTTCTTTTGAACTTACATTCACGTCTTTCCAAGGCTAGGAAACTTTTCTAAAGTCACACATACATTCCACTGAACACTTATAGAGGTGCACATAATAGAACATAACAAGAACATAGGCTCTGCAGAAGCTCAACAGAGGGTTACAGAAGGTCAATAGAAAAATAGAACAAAATAGAAGCTAAATAGAACCAATCAGAACCTCAACAGAACCTATCAAAACATCACCTCTATTGAAAAACATCATGAGCTTCCAAAATATAACCAACCTCATCCACCAAAACACTCTCAAACACTTCCAAAACAACTAATCATCATTCAAAATCCATAAAA
Organism: Lygodium microphyllum; assembly: GCF_053477565.2. NCBI lineage: Eukaryota > Viridiplantae > Streptophyta > Polypodiopsida > Schizaeales > Lygodiaceae > Lygodium > Lygodium microphyllum. Next base: position 82,802,569 of record NC_141149.1, read on the forward strand.
AATCAACCATTCAGGCCTCAAAAGCAAAAAAAATCATCCAAAAAATTGAGTAATTTCATCATTCAATAGCCTTTCTAAACATAGGTCTGCATGTGACCCAAGCTGAGGGTGAAGATACCATGGAAGGGCTGCAGAGGAAGCTAGAACTTACAAGACTAGCTTGAGATACGGCCTCTGTGAAAGAGTACCAAAAGAGAGCACCAACCTAAGCATGGAGCAACAAGGACAATACTTGAGACAAGCTATTGGTGGACTCCTGACCAAGGAGCTAAAAGTATAAGGGTTTGGAGAACTAGAATAATAAGCTCAACCATCCATTGTAGCTTTAACAAAACTGCCAAAGCAAAGAGAGCCTTGACTTCAAACAAGGCCAAGACGACAAAGAAGAGCAGCCACGACAACTGAGCCCAGCATAGTACGATGTATGGCCATCCTCAAATATGTAAATGACAGTCACTTCACCAACTGCAACCACCCTTTCCTATCAATGATACCTCTGAATGTACGTGTCAACATAAAGGGATACTTGTAGAGTAGACCCTTCCTTACCAAGTCTCTTAGGCCCCCTCAAAATGTAGCTACTGAAGAGCATCAAGATGATGTTTAGCATGCTCTCTCCCAATGTATCTCACAAAAAAGGGGGAAAAGATAAACTAAAAGAAAAAAGAAAAGAAAAAGAAAAGAGAAAACAAAGAAAAGAGCTAGACAAAGCAAAAAGAAAGGAAGAAAGAGCTTCTCATGTAATATCAGAGTGCCATAACCACTGCACACCTAGGGGTTCTCAAGTTAGATATGTATGGTGGTCTCGATTGGCCAGCCCCTCCCTATCCCCCCACTTCACACTTAGGGAAAATCAAGGGTAGGACACACCTAGGGAGTTTGTGCTCACTATGGTTAGACATATCTCCCTAAATCACACCCACAACATCTCCCCTTGTGCACAAATCGGGTTCTCAAGTGTGGGACAACACCTCAGGCTTGTGCCTGAGGTTTGACCCAATTCCCAGTTTCATTGACTGATGGACACCCCGCACTTCATGGTGAGGTAGGCACATCCCCTAGGTAGTGCACTTCCTTTTCCTTTTTAGGTACATTTGACAATGCATAAACAACCACCAGCTTTCGAGGCCCTTGCCACCCACTAAATATACTCTTAGCCTCCACAATCTCACATTCATTTTCTAATGCTTCTTCTCCATGGCCAATCTCCATGAAGCCCCATCACTGACCCACATGGCAACCTTGCAACCACCCAAGCCCTCATCAACAACAAGTGCCCGCAAGCGCCATGAGACTAGCACTTGGATATAGGAGGGAGGTAGTGTTAATCCTAGTGCAAAGAAGGCAAAAATAAAATTTGAAAAGACACAAGACAAAGCAAAAGAAGGTGGCCTAGGTGAAGAAATAGGAGGAAAAAAGGCCAAAAGTGCAAGGACAACCTTAAAAGTTCAAGGTGAGCACAAAAGATGAAAGGCGCATTTTAGATGTCGACGCACCCTAAATTTTTGTAAGAGATCGCTAAGATCCCTCGTGTGAAATTTGTAAATGTAGATGAGCATGGGTGAAGGCACAATGCAAATAGGAAGGGAATAATAAAAGAGGATCTAGGCTAAAATGGCTAGGTATGTAAAAAAGAGATGATTGCCCAAAGGGGATTAGGGTTTTGTATAAAAGGAAAAAAGTGAATGAAGAAGCTCATTCTTGTGTGTGGCCAAAACTAGCTCTCCTCTTCTCTTTTTCTTTTTGTTCTTACTTGCTTGAGCTTGTGCTTGAGAGAGGGAGTATGAGGGAGTGAAGGAGTGTGTGTGTGAGGGTGAGTGAGGGAGTGAGAGTGAGTGTGAAGGTTACCGTTCTGGGCTGTTCGAGTCCAATTTATCCAAATGGGATGGTCAAATGATTTAATTATTGGGCCGTCTAATTTTGAAATGGTTAGGGTTTTTTTGATTGGTCGATATGATTGCGTCCAATTTTGAAAATCAGACAATTTTAGGGCAATCGGACGATCCGATTTTGGGAATTGAACGGTTTGAACACGACAAGGAAAACTAACATAGACTTGCCAAAAAATTATCATGATGCTCTCAATACGTCTTCTAGTCCCTAGCAAGATCTAGGATCAAACAACAAGAAGTTAGCTCTATCAAACCAACTCACTGATAGCTTGTGAATGTGTCTGGTTGTACGAATCGAAGCACTCATTGCTTGACTGCTGTCCTGCAAACAACCTGTCTAGCTCCCTCTCTTTCTCAACTCTAAATGTAGAAATGAGCTCCCCTTTCATCTCTTTGTCTCTTAAACCCCTTGCCCTTATTCTCTCTTTCCTCTCTCAATGTATTGAAGCTCCTTTTTTTTCCTATTCTGCCCTATTTATAGTAGTAACCCTACTGTTTGTCTCTTTGTTTTTCTTGATTTTTTCTTACCTAAATGTATCCAAATCACAAGCAATCGCTTACACTAATCCCATCTACTTAATTAAATTCAAAAACCCAAAAAAATTACTTGCAAAGGAGATTGAATACCTCTTCAACTCCCTCGCTTCTTATCTATCTCAAGCACTAGTTTGGGGCAAACCCTACTTCAATGCTCGATTCGGAGCGCACAAGTCTCTCGCTCAACTGTCAAGACCCACGAACCACTTATTACTTTAAGCGTTTCAAGCTAAGTGCAATGGCTACCTCTCACATAGCTATACACACTCTCATACTACGAGTGTAGTGAGCCTACCTCCATGCTCAATCGAGTTGCCTCCTCCCTCAAGCACTTCGGTAGCTCCACACGATCCAAGGTACAAGCTCAAGCAAGCTCGATCCTCAAGCTCCAAGCTCCATGTTCCCTTTTCTCACACGAGACAAGAGAAGAGAAGAGAAGAAGAAGAAGAGAGGAGAAGATGGAGAGCTTCTCCACCATGGTCCCTCACCCTCACACACTCACTCCCTCACTCCCTCACACTCCCTCTCTCAAGCATAAGCTTAAGCAAGCAAGAACAACAAGAAGAAGAGAAGAAGAGAGCTAGTTTTGACCACACACAAAAATGAGCTTCTTCATTCACTTTTTGCTTTTAATACGAAACCCTAATCCCCTTTGGGCACCCATCCCTTTTTTACATTCATGGCCATTTTAGCCTAGAACCTCTTTTCATATTCCCTTCCTATTTGCATTTTGCCTTCACCCATGCCCATCTATGAAAGGAGAGAAGGATCGAAGCTTGCACTCGAGAGCTATGGTGGGAGAGCAAGAGCAAGAAAGAGAGAGAGACAAGAAATGGGAACTCCAACAGTCACAATGTGTGACCGGGCCTTCCTTTATTCAAACTGTCACTAAAAGAATAAAGAATAAAGTGACGGTGACGGGCGCCTGCCACTTGCAGTGTGCAGTGGCAGTGACTGTTAGTGTAGTAATACACGGGCGGCTAGGCCGAGGTGCCTTTACCCCCAACAACCTCCCACTAAAAGGCGAATCTACCCTAGTGAGGAGCAAAAAGAAAAAGAAAGAAAAGACAGTACAACATGTACACATGTACAACAGGTTAAGGAAAGACGTCATCACATCCCACGCCCATCAACCTCTTGAGGAAGGCAAAGCGCTTTGTAGAGAGGCTTTTCGTGAGTAGATCTGCATGATTCTAGTTAGTCAAGATCTTGACAAGATCAACAGACTTGTCCTCAACGACCCCACGTATGAAGTGATACCTGACCTCAATGTGTTTCGTCTTCGCATGGAAGAATGGATTCTTGGCTAACTGAATAGCACTCATAGAATCCGAATGCAGTGTAGGGGTAGCATCAATACCAAGTCAGCAACCAAACGACCCAACCGAATGGCCTCCTTGCAAGCCTCAGTGGTGGGTGGCTGCAACGTACTTGGCCTCTATAGTAGAAAGGGCTGTGCATTTCTGCACCTTGGACATCCAACAAATAGCACCTCTAGCATAGGTGAATACATAGTCGGAAGTGGACTTCCTACTATCTACATGTCCTGCATAATCAGAGTCAGTGTACCCCACGACTCCTGTATCCTGGCTGCCATAGCATATGCACATATCTACAGTGCCTTTCAGGTACCTCATGATACCCTTCACGGCATCCCAATGCTTCTTGCTAGGTGTAGCCATATAGCGTGCCACAACACCAACTGCAAAGGCAATATCTGGACGAGTGGCTATCATGGCATACATAAGACTGCCCACTGCGGATGCATAGAGAATCTTGGCCATCTCGGTTCTTTGCTCATCTGTTTGTAGACAATCGGCCTGTGAGACCTTTACATAAGAAGGCAATGGACATCCAATAGGCTTTACATCCTGCATGTGGAAGCACTCAAGGACTTTATGAATGTACTCCCTCCGTGACAAGTAGAGGAGTCCTTGATGCCTGTCGCATCTATTACGCATACCAAGTATGTGAGAGGCCTGTCCCAGATCTTTCATCTCAAAGATCTTCTTGAGCTAAGCCTTAAGAGTATCTAGCTCATCATGAGCTTTCCCTACTATCAGCATATCATCCACATAGAGTACCAAAATCAATAAAGAACCATCACAGGCTTTCTTCGTGTAAAGACACGGATCCATAGCACTCCTGTTGTAGCCCTGTGACTACATAAAGGCATCAAACTTATGATACCACTCCCTAGGTGCCTGCTTCAAGCCATAAAGGCTTTTCTTCAATTTGCATACTAGGTGCTCCCTGCCAGGTTCTGCAAAGCCCTTAGGCTACTCCATATAAATCTCATCATGCAAGTCCCCATGTAAGAAAGCCGTCTTGACATCCATCTGGCATAAATCCAAGTCAAGCTGAGCAACCAAAGCCAATTCAAGCTGAGTAACCAAAGCCAAGACTAAGCACAGGGTGGTCATCTTAACCATAGGAGAAAAGACCTCATCAAAGTCCACACCATGCTCTTGCTTAAAACCCTTTACTACCAATCTAGCCTTGTATGCCGACTTGGGGTGTCCAGGGGTACTTTTCAGCTTGTACACCCACTTGCATGGCAAAGCCTTCTTGCTTGTAGGCAAGAAAACCAAATCCCAAGTGTCATTCTTATGCAAGGAGTCTATCTCAGACTACATAGCTCTCTCCCAGGAGTGATTGTCACCCCTGCGCATAGCCTCATCATAAGTGAAAGGCTCTCCTACATCTATAACCAAGACATAATGCATCGAGGGCTGAAATCTATCAGGTGGATGTCTGTCTCTCACGGCAGGCTTTGCTGCCTGCCTAATTGTCTGTCTGACACCTTGACCATGAGCATTTGCTGCAGCTATAGGCTGTCCAACAGGCTGTGCGGGAGCTCTCAACTCCTCCTGAAATATGACCCTGAGGATCTCAACAGCTCTCTCAGGTTGCCAATGCATCTTGTCTTCATGGAAGACTACATCATGACCGCAGATGACTTTTTGTGCCTGCGGATCCCAGAGATGGTAACCCATCTCGTCTGCATCCCCATAACCAAGGAAAATGCATTTGACACTCTTAGGATCCAGCTTACTTCTATTGTCCCTGGGCACATGGCAAAATGCCTCACATCCAAAGACACGGAGATGTACATAAGAGGGAGGTTTTTGAGTCCATACCTCCTCTACAACCTGGAAATCCAAACCACTAGAAGGTGATATGTTTATGACATACACAAATGTACTAACTACCTTAGTCCAAAAGCTCTGTGGTAGGCCTGCATGGCTAAGCATACTGCATACAGGCTCCTGGATGGTTCTATTCATCTGCTGAGCCAAACCATTTTGGGGGGGGTGTAGGGGGCGGTCAACTGATGCTTAATACCCCTCTCATCACATAACTGCTCAAAAGCACGTGAGACATACTCATCCCCATTATCTATCCTTAGGCATTTTAGCCTATACCCAGACTGCTTCTCAACCAATGCAAGCCATCTCTGAAACATAGCCAAGACATCGGATTTTAGCTTAATGGGATAAGCCCAAACTTTCCATGAAAAATCATCTATGAAAGTAACAAAATACTTTGCACCACCCATAGACTAACAAGGCATGGGCCCACAGACATCCAAATGTACCAATACCAAGGGCTCACTCATGCGTGGCCTACCAGGCTTCTTATGCGTAGACCTAGTCTGCCTGCCATAAAGACAATGCTCACATGAATCAAAACATGCATAATCAAGGGGTGGTAAGTACTACAAACCAGAAATCATTTTCATTCCCTTCAAAGACATATGGCCCAAACGGGCATTGCCAAAGAGATAAATGTGGGATAGAACCCACAGACAAAACATGATTGAGGGAAGAAGTGGATACAATCAAGGGATAGAGGCTACCAGCCTTGGCACCTCTTGCAATCACAAGTCTGCCACGAGTGATGTTCCATGTAGAGTCTCCAAAAGATACATGATAACCTGCGTCATCAAGCTATCCAGTTGACATGAGACTGCGTGTCAAAGCAGGTACATGACGTATATCCTGTATAACAAAACTGTTGCCAAAAGGAAACTGCAGCCTAACATCACCAATGCCCACAATATCAAGAGAGCTGTCATCACCCAAGCGCACAACAAATCCTGAAATAGTACGGTATGAATGAAACCACTCTCGGCAAGGTGTCACATGAAAGGATGCACCTGAGTCCAAGAGCCAACACTGTGCATACATAGAGTGTATCTCAATACTTTAGTGTCCCATATGTTGCTTATGCTATGCATGGATTCATCACATAGCAACTAGGTGCAATTTAACTCCCTTTGATACAAGCACTTCATAATCTTCATCTTTGAATATTTGAGATGCGATTTATCCTTTTCAATGATCTATTCTAGCACCACAAGGTACAGAGCCTAATGTATCTCTTGTGAGCATTAAAATAAGCATCCATCAATTTGAAAATACATTAGTTACGACCGGTACCTTAATTGGATTGACAGTGATGCCTTCGCCCGAAGCTCTGTTGCTGGTTGTAGGATTGTTATCTGCATGTGACATTCTTCGCTTGGAGGCCATCGTCCGCAAGTAGACTCAAGAGATTAAGAAGGTGGAATAGATTCGAGATGGGAGAGCGTAAGAGAAGATGGTTAAATCGAGGATCGAGATAGAGGAAATTATACAGCCTCTCGGGGTCTGTCATCTGCGAAGCACTAGAAGAAGCTGCAATGATATGATCATCATCAACAGCCTCAGGCTGCATAACATTGATCTCTTCAATTTTAACATTGAACTTTGCAGGCACTATGCTGTGATTAGAAGACTTATCCTGCACTTTGTCTTTCCCCTTATCTTTGTGGCTTTCATTGTGGAGTTCATGGCATTGTGGCCCAATATGGCCCTTTTTCCCACAATGGTGACAAGTAACATTTGCATTCCTGCCACGGGATTTGCTATGTGATTTCCCACGAGACTTGGACTGAAATTTCTGAGAATCCTGTCCCCATAGCCACTGCCACTACCATGCTTTCCATATCCATCATTCCTGCCTCTAACTGTCTTAGCATGCGACACATGAGAGGCATCCAAATTCTTACGGTTAATCTCTTCCTCTGCAGAAGAGCACTCTCAACATCAAATAATTTCAAGGTAGCAGTAGAGGCACATAATGCAGTGTGGAATACATCCCATGACTCATTAAGAGTACCAAGCAAGAAAAGAGGAGTGACATCCTCTACAAAAGTGATGTCCTGCAAAGTCAAGTTCTTGAGTATAGCATGGAACTGGCTCAACTGAGTAGACATAGTGAGCAGACATAGTCACATTCTCCTTCATGCGCAGATCCATAAGCTGCTTCACCCAATACATCTGACTCGCTGGACTTTTCTTGTCATAGAGATTCTTGATTTTATCCCACAACTGCCATGCACTCTGTTCTTTCTCAAATACATTGTAATGAACCTGTTCTGTGAGAGATAATACAATAGTGGACTTGCATAACTCATCAAGCTCAAGCCATTCGTCATCTGGCATAGTTGTAGGCGGATGCCCACTCAACCTCAAAGGTTTGATTTGCGATTTTTGCACTAACACCTGCCAAATCTAGCTCTTCCAATAAGAGTAATTCGTACCATCAAGCTTAGTGATGTTGAAAATAGTATGATCAGTGGCCGAACTTGCCATAATGCAGGCTAGAAGATTGCAGATAGTTTAAAACTGCTTGATGTTAATTGTAGAAAATGACCAAAAAATCACCAAAATCAAGAGAAAAATGGCAAGAAAAGTGTAACCCAAGTTGCTGTTGGTCGTGCTAGTCCACGTGGCAACTTTGGAGTGGTTGGAGGGCTCAAACATGAGCCAAGGGGGCCTGGGAACAAGCCTCTAGCAGCCCACAATTGGGGGCAAAGAGATATGAAGGTTGGAAGCTTCAATGGTGGCTGCTCTGTTTGCCTAAACATGTGGACTGAAATAAAACTCTGAAAAAATGAAGCAATACCTCAATCTCAATGCCCTGATGGTGCCTCAATAGGCCAGGAAGAAGCTCGAGAAGCCGGGGAGTGACGGGAGCTCAAGAGAATGAGCTATGGCTGCTGGGAAGGAGACCCAATGCAAGTGGGGAGTCAATGGTAAGCTGAGAATGTCACGAGCCAAGCTCAAAATTCGGGAAGTCGAGCTCTGATACCAGTTGAAAGGAGAGAAGGATCAAAGCTTGCACTCGAGAGCTATGGCAGGAGAGCAAGAGCAAGAAAGAGAGAGAGACAAGAAATGGGAACTCCAATAGTCACAATGTGTAACCAAGCCTTCCTTTATTCAAATTGTCACTAAAAGAATAAAGAATAAAGTGACGATGATGGGTGCTCGCCACCTGCAGTGTGCAGTGGCGGTGACTGTCAGTGTAGTAATACACGGGCGGCTAGGCGGAGGCGCCTTTACCCCCAACAATCTACATTTACAAATTGCACAAGAGGGAGCATGGCACTCTCTCACAAAAATTTAGGGTGCACCTTTGCATTTAAAATGTGCATTTTCTCTTTTGCGCTCGCCCTGAACTTTTAAGGTTGTCCTTGTGCTTTTGGACTTTTTTCTTCCTATTTCTTTAGCTAGGCTGCCTCTTTCCACTTTGCCTTGTGTCTTTTTTAATTTTCTTTTTTGTTTCTTTGCACTGGGGTTAACATCCATTTTGTGACTAGTTTCAAAATCCGTGACATGAAATTTGTGACTATGGACTAGGTAGGGTTCATCGGTGTAGCAAATGTTCCCACTATTTGTTGTCTGTTTATCACCATTCCCGTAAAACATGCCTAAAGGTTCCAACATAAATTTCTTGTAAATGTTAGATTTATTTTGCTTAATAAAGTATAAGCAAAAAGGCTACTTGAGTAACTTATTCTATCCAACCATAGGAGGAAACTATTAGGGCATCTAATCATTCGCTTTCTTTTATAAGTGATTTGTATTTTCTAACATATTCTTATACATATCTTTATTTGCTATGCCAAGAAACTTATGATGATACAAGTATATTGATTTTAAAATTGAAAAAAATGAAATTCTTGAGAAACTTATTTATTCAAATTCATCTTCCAATCAATTGAAGTGTGCTAATCTTCCAAATATTAGGCAATCATAATGGGACAATTAACCCTATGTCCTATTGTTCCACCATCACCCTCAATCATGACACATCTTCAATCTAACCCTTTTGTCAATTGGTAAACCCAAGCCTTTTCCTTGGCATATCCTTAGTCCTACTCTTGTTAGTTGGATAGTAGTCAACTTTTCATGAGACATATATTATGCTCACACATATATTTCAATGATGCAATTGTTTAAACTCATTTATTTAACTCTTTTTAAAATTATTCATATGAATTATTGTAAAACAATCATTTATATAAAAAGATAGGTATCATTTTTATTTATTTGCAATCAAACTCCTACTTTTAGGTCTTAATAGTTCTTTAATGTCACATATTTTGAAAACTCTTAAAGATTTTTGAAGGCTCAGGGGAAGTAATTGTGCTTTATAATAAGAAAAGCTCATGTCTTTTCATAAGAAGTTATCCATGGAAGCATTATTCTTTTAATAAATTGTGATGTGCTCGCTTGAGACATCCTTAGTGATAAAATTTAGTGGTCCATCAAGATGATTTTTCTAGGCACTACTACTCAATACTCTTTCGAATAACACAAGGTTTCTACCTAGACTCTCTTGAGTCCACTTTGCAATGGAAGGTTTTGGCCGTTCCCACGAGAATCGACTTGAATTTCAATTTCTAGGTAAGTTAAGGTCTATTATTTGGGATTGACTAGCATCGGTCTTCAAGCAATTGATTGTTCTAGATTTCTTGAATTGAAGCTAATTTGTATCACACTTGGTTCAAGGAGAGAGGCATGAAAACATTGACCCCTCTACCTGTAAGAGAAAGTCTCACTCTCTTCCCCTAAAACAATACGAACTCAATGTCTTAATTGATTCTAGGAGTCAATTTTTCCTATATTCTAACACATCAAAATGTGAGAAGCTCTCGGCTTATCTAGACCACCCTACCTTAGGGTGGATCTGTTAGGAATCATGCCCTCTCACTTCCCTCAGTTGGGTAGTTTTAATTATCTACTTACCTAACACATTTAAGTTATACACATAAAATTACCTTAATTAATCCCTTTAATCACAATGTTCATTTACATAATTTATAATCATAACGCACAAACAATAAAAACAATCGTTTTAAAAGATATGTTCTTTATTTAATAGAAATTTTTATACAAGTATTCACCTTTCGTCCATATGGAAGAACGAAATGAAGGTCTTTATTTCTCCAAGATTCCCACCCCTAACTAGTACCGGGGCCTCAGGAGATCCATCCTAAGTCATGTAGGAGTTCAGATGGTTTCTAGGAGTCAGAGTTTACCAGCTAGAACCCCCCATGGTGCCCTCAACTCCTCCTAGACAAGGTTCCCCCTATGGAGCAACCTCTTGCCATTGGGATTGGTCCAAAGTTCTCTGAGGCGATGATTTATTTTCCCTTGGAGAAGGGACCTGCAACTCGCCTTGGGGGAGATCTAGTGCGCTTTTCTTTTTGTAACGTGTCCACCTGTTCAATTGTAGGACACATCTTAGCAGCCCATTGGGAAGAGAGTCCATAAAGCGTCGCCCGCCGGCACTCCCACAGAATGTCATGGGGTTTGTGATCTAGGACTTCCCGAGTCTGCAATGAAGTGGAAGCATTCTGGCCATTCCCACTTAGGACCGACCTAAATCAGGGTTTTCCTAGTGGTCAAATTCCTAGAACGGTAGCTAGTGTCGAACCCCAAGCGAACTACTTTACGGAGAAACGTCAAGGTCAAAGCGGATTCATGCTGCACTTGGTTCAAGGAGAATGGGAAACGAGAGGGATGCAAAGCTCAACCTCTCTCCCCGTAAGGCATAGTCCCATTCTGTTCCCCTAAAACAACATAAATCGGAACTCTAGTATTCTAGATTCTAGGTCATCGTTCGTTGCTGTCAAATTCCTTCGAGAAAAGTTCCCGGCCAACCGGGACCACCCATCCGTAGGACGGACCCATGGTCACATCCACCGCACTTTCCTTAGGGTTGATTTAGTTATCTAATTACCTACCACATTTAATTTGACAAACAAAAACAACTTCCTTAATAAGCCAATTAATCACTGGTTCCTTCACATAACTTAAGCACTGACAAGAAAACAATGTCAACCAAGTTCCTTTTCAACAATTGATCTTATTTACCAGTCTTTGGAATGCATCATAATAATCCAGCCCGAAGGCTAATCCATAATCCACTCGAAGGCAATTCCATAATTTGCCCGAAGGCAATCCATAATTTTCCCGAAGGCAATCCAACAATCCTCAGGGATTACTAATCCAAGTTTTCGCCCTCGACTAGTATGCGGGCCTCGAGATCCAATCCCGAGTCACGTCAGCCTCTTATGCAGAACTTGGAGGCAAGGGATTTATGGCCAGAGCCCCCCCTGGCACCCAAGTGTTCTTCTGCTCCAAGTAGCACCCCATGGAGAGACCTCTCGCAGTGGGTTTGGGGTCCACGTACCCGGCGTGGCTAACAACCCCCTTGGATAGGGTCAGGCAGACAGTCAGGGGTAACTGATGCTACCTCTCCCTCCAGGCCTTCAACCTGAAGCATTAATTATTTTTCCAGCTTTAGTTCATTGAGCAAAGAAGTACAAACAATGCTCCTAATTGTACAAACACAATCAATCCAGTGGTCGTTTGTTTGACCAACTGCTAAGGTGTGAATTTCCTTAGGATAGTCTCTTCATTGTATGAGATATTCCCTAATGCTTATGCTTCTAACGATGCATTTCTTTAGATCAAGTATATTGTTAGGTTGAAGCTCAAGGACTCCTTGGCTTGGTATTACAATTGAATATGATCAAGATAGGATACATAACCTTTTAGAAGGCCAACATGTGAACTTTTAGGTGTTTAGGAACTTGTAGCTTATAAGCATTAGTCCTAAACACTTGAGAATTTTAGATGGTCCACAATAGCTTGGGCTTAGCTTCTTGTATTGCCCCAAAGATAAAGGGCTCTTCTTAGGATGATGAACACAAATGAAAACTACGACTCCTTTCTTAAAGATTTATTCTTGTCTTCCTAGATCAGCATATGCTTTTTGTTGATCCTTTTGGTAGCCTGGATATCTTGTCTGATAGCCTTACCTTACTCTTCCATTTCTTCCAACATCTTCTTGGAAGCTTCTACTTTTAAGGTTAGGGTCAGAAAAGTTTAATGGATTTAGGCACTCTTGTCCTCCATACATGCCTTGGAATGGGGTCATCTAGATGCTTTGATGATAGGATGCATTATAAGCAAACTCCACCAAAGGTAAGTATTGTATCCATCACTTAGGCTCTCTACAACAGTAAGCTCTAAGTATATATTCAAAGACTTGGTTGACTCATTCAATCTTCCCATCAGTTTGATGATGATAGGTGGTGTTGATGAAAGAAAGTTGGGTACCAATGGCCTTAAACAAACTCTTCCAAAAATGAGAAGTAAAGAGAGAATTGTGATTACTAATGATCCTTTTAGACAATCCATGCAGGCTAAAAATTTTACTCACGAAGATCCTTGCAATATCTAAAGCCTTATAGTTGGTCTTAATTGGCATAAGGTGAGCAACCTTATTTAGCATATCCACAATAAGTAATATTTAATTGTATCCTTCTTGGACACGAGGTAGTCCAACTATAAAATCCATGTTGGTAAATTCCCACTTCATTTGCAAGATGTCAAGTGGTTCATGGCATCTTCATCAGGCATTCATTGACACATTTTAGCACAACTTCATTGAGCTTTTCCCAACAATAAAAGCTTCTTCTTACCATGTTGAGAGACTTTGCATAGCCCTTGAGAAAGGAGAATCATGGGCTTCCCAAAGTATCTTCTTGAGATCTTGACTTCTTGGGATGCACAGTCTCACCTTGAAGTAGATAAGTCCTCCTTTTGTAGAGAAGTTCAAATACTTGAATATGGACTTAGGCTTATCTTTTTGGATAAGACTTCTTTTATCATTTGTTGGTACCTTGGGTCCTTATTTGCTTCCTCCTTAGCCATTTCTATGATTGAATTACTAGGCATTGACACCATTGCTGTTAAAGACCTTGCCTTAGAGGGTTCTTCTAAGATAAGGATGTTGAGAAATGCTTTGCAACTTAGGGCATCTACATAGACATTCTCCTTTCATGTCCTATACTTAATCTCAGAGTCATACTCTCACAAGATCTTAATCCATCATTGTTGTGTCATGTTTAGATATGGTTGAGTAAAGATCCACTTAAGAATTTTGTGGTCAGTGACTAAGGTAAAATTGATGCCAAGCAAATAGTGTTTCCATAGTTTGAGAGCATGAATTACAGCAAGTAGCTCAAGGTCATGGGTAGCATAGTTCTTCTCATGAAGATTCAATTTCCTAGAAGAGTAAGATATAGGATGGCCTTATTGCATGAGCGCACACCTAATGCAAGAGAGCTTGCATCAGTGACAACTTCAAATTTTTGGTTCAAGCTAGGTAGTTTTAGAATAGGTGTTGTGGTCAAAGCCTCTCAAAGATAGACTATTCAATGGGAGTCCATACAATGGCAGTTTTCTTCTTGAGCAACTCTAATCAAGGGTGCAATAATGAAGGCATAATTCTTAATAAAAATCATGTACCATCTTATCAAGCTTAGACAACTTCCTTAACTATCATTGGGGGTGCCCATTCTTGTACATCTTTAACATTGGTAGGGTCTATCACAATTCCTTTGTTAGAGACTATAAATCCAAGGTACTCAATCTGCCTCTTTTAGAAGGCACATTTCTTCTTCTTGGCATAAAGCTTGTGTGTCCTCATTGTTTCATGGACAACTCGGAATTGGGACTCATGATCTTCATCCTTCTTTGAGTAGGTTAGGATGTTTTGGAAGAAGACAAGAGAAAAGTTATCAAGATAGGGCCAAAAAATGTATTGCATCATCCTATTAAAGGTTGCAAGCACATTGGTTAATCCAAAAGACATTACAATGAATTCGTAATGGTTGTACCATATATTAAATGCAGTTTTTGGAATGTCTTCTTCTTTGATCCTTGTCTAATAATAGCATGATCATAGATCAATCTTGAGAACTTTGCACCTTGAAAATGGTCAAGTAATTCATCTATCCTTGGAATTGGATAATTGTTCTTGATTGTTACTTGGTTTAGCCCACGATAGTCGATGCAGAGATGGAGGGTTCCATTCTTCTTTTAGAATAGCATTGGGGCTAGCTCGCTATAGTGAATTACTTAGTTTGATGTATCCTTGATCCAAAAGTAGCTTGAGTTATTATTTTAACTCAATGGCTTCTAGAATGGACATACGATAGTATCGTTTTGCTACTGCTAGTACAACTCCTAATGTTAGCTTAATCTCATGATCAACTTCTCTTGGTGGAGGAAGTTCTGTCAACTCTTTAGGGAATACATTTGCATATTCCTTTAGCAAGGACGGTTCTTCATCAGCTTGCTCTTCTTGCTCAATCTTATTTAGTTTGATTAGGTAGATAGATAGCCCTTTTCTCAGCCCCTTCACTTTTTGAGAAGCTTTTGCTAGTTGGATTCTAGGATTTCTAGCTTCATCTTGAGTAGTTACTAACTCTCCTTTTTGGTTGAATATGATTTGACATTTCCTGCAATGAATATGAGCATCATTGGGGATTATCCATTCTACCAAACTCATTCTTTGCCTATGTTGAGAATGGGATTTAGGTGCGATTCTTTGAAGATGAACAACTCAATCAATTTAAGATCTTCCATACACTTGATTCTCTCAAGGTTGTTTTGAAAGTAGGCAAGTTGATTGGCAGCATTGATGATGCAATAGACCCTGCTTCGCGTCCATAATGCTCTTGATAAAGTGGTGAAGAATTGTACATATGCTCTAAGATCCTCATAAAGTGATCTTCCTGATCAAAATCAAGAGAATGCATCAACGAGGTAAATGCGACATGTCTCAATGGAAGGTTTTGGCTGTTTCCACGAGAATTGACTTGAATTTCAATTTCTAGGTAAGCTAAGGTATGCTATTTGGGATTAACTAGCATCAACCTTCGAGTAACTACTTGTGCTAGATTGCTCGAACTCATATCACACTTTGCTCAAGGAGAGTGAGAAATGGGGGGGAGTATGAGAACATCAATCCCTCTACCCATAAGCCAAAGTCTCACTCTATCCTAAAATGATACAAAGTCAAGGTCCTAATTGATTCTAGGAGTAAATTTTTCCTATATTTTAATGTATCAACTTTGTAAGAAGCTCTCGGCTTACGAAGACCACCCTGCCTTAGGGTAGATTGATTAGGAATCATGCCCTCCTACTTCCCTCGGTCGGGTAGTTTTAATTATCTACTTATTTAATACATTTAAGTTGTACACATAAAATCAACTTCCTAGATTAATCTGTTTAATCATACTGTTCATATACGTGATTTAAAATCACAACACACAAACAATTAAAACAATCCTTTTAAAATACAGTTTCTTTATTTAATAGAAACTCTCATACAAGTGTTCACCCTTTTCCCATATAGAAGAACATCACGAAGGCCTTTATTTCTCCAAGATTCCTACCCCTAAGTAGTACCAAGGCCTCACAAAGTCCATCATGAGTCACGTCAAATTTTGGATGGTTTCAAGGGGTTTAGGAGTTTACTGCTAGAGCCCCCTTGGCATCCTCAACTCTTCCTGCCCAAGGATCCCTCTACATAGTGACCTCTCGCTATATCGAGGTCAGAGTCCAAAGCTCTCTGAGGAGGTGGTGATCTATTTTCCATTGGAGAAGGAACTCACAACTAGCCTTGGGGGAGGTCTCATGTGCTTTCCTTTCTATCCTATTATAGACTTAGTATATTAGGCCTAATATGGCCCTTTTTCCCACAATGGTGACAAGTAACATCTGCATTCCTGCCACGGGATTTGCTCCGTGACTTCCCACGAGACTTGGATCAATATTTTTAAGAATCTCGTCCATGGCCACCACTGCCACTGCCATGCTTTCCATATCCATCATTCCTACCTCTAACTGTCATAGCATGCGACACATGAGAGGCATCCAAATTCTTACGGTTAACCTCTTCTTGCAGAAGAGCACTCTCAACATCAGGTAATTTCAAGGTAGTAGTAGAGGTACATAATGCAGTGAGGAATACATCCCATGACTCATTAAGAGTACCAAGCAAGAAAAGAGGAGTAACATCCTTTGCAAAAGTGATGTCCTCCTGCGAAGTCAAGTTCTTGAGTATAGCATGGAACTGGCTCAAGTGAGCAGACATAGTCACATTCTCCTTCATACGCAGGTCCATAAGCTGCTTCAGCCAATACATCTAACTCGCTAGACTTTTCTTGTCATAGAGATTCTTGATTTTATCCCACAACTGCCATGCACTCTGTTCTTCCTCAAATACATTGTAATGAACCTGTTCTGTGAGAGATAATACAATAGTGGACTTGCATAACTCATCAAGCTCAAGCCATTCCTCATCTGGCATAGTTGCAGGCGGATGTTCGCTCAACCTCAAAGGTTTGATCTGCGATTTCTGTACCAACAAACTCGCCATAATGCAGGCTGAAAGACTGCAAATAGTTTAAAACTGCTTGCTGTTTACTATAGAAAATGACAAAAAACTCACCAAAATCGAGAGAAAAATGGCGAGAAAAGTGTCACCAAAGCTGTTGCCCACCAAGTACTAGTGAAAGTACATCGTTTCAAAATATTTCAATATGAAAATTCCATGTCAGTGCAGAGTTATATGCTTGCTGTAATAAATGACAGCAGGGTACTATGAGAGGCAATTACTAACCAAATCACTGCATAAAGTGAAGAAATGATAGCCAAGACATGATCAGCCATAAATGGGCATAAATTAGCACTAAATAGTCATCAAGACCTTGAGCAAACACCCAAACATGTCACCAAAGCATCCATCAGTTAGGCATATCCCCTGGACAATAGGGAAAAGTATACATAACACTCACAAGACCTGACACCAGTAGGTGTATGCTCACAAGAGTGCAAAGCCCAAGCTTAGGTCAAAAGCAAATCCAAGATATTATTGCATGAACCATGCAACATTTAAGTGTAAGAGACGATTGAGCCTCCATATCCCATGCCATCCACTCTCCGTTGCGGATCTCTCCCTCTCTCTTTTCATTAAGTTAGGGGAAATTCTTTTTAACTTGGCTTCCTATCTTTTTGGATTTTTCCTGTTTTTCGTTGGATTTGTCTTTTTTAGGTCCCCCTTTTTGAGATCTAAACTTGACTAACTTTTCTTCTCATTGGGTCTTTCCTTGGTTGTTGTTAGTATTTGTTTGTAATTTTCACTCATAACCCTTGTCATATGTTTGTCGCTTAACCTCATTACACATCTAGAATTGATCCTAATTTTGTGAGCATTAATCAAGTCTTGGAACCATAATTTCTCCTTGGAGATTACATGAGTCAACAAAGCGAGTATTTTTCATAGGAATTCATGGCCTTTTATTCTTTCTAAGGAGAATTATATTATCCTTTTTTGTTATCTCATAATCTAAGACTCGTATTTTACTTTGTCATGTTGGCAAAGTGAATCGGTTCGAATATCCTAGGTTTAAAACTAGTTGCATGTTCAATTTAATAATTTTCAATGAGTTGTGTATGCCATAATTTTTAACTTATTTTCATAATTGTGGAATTTCCTTCCTTAAAGAAAAGTAATCCTACTCAAAATTTTTGATCACCTACTTTAGTTTTCCTAATTCAATTTAAATGAATTTTTTATACAAAGAAAAGTTTATTTTTTATGTTTATAAATACTAAGGGAATATTTCTTGATATTTAAGAAATTCATAAATGTCAAAAAATATTATTGATACAAATTCTACATTCCTCTATATTCACATAGTTGGTAAATGCTAAAAGAATTATTCTTAATGCAACTTTCACTTGTCCTATCATTTACATAATTTGAAAATGCTAAAATAATGATTCTTAATGTAACTTTCACTTCTTCTAATATTTACATAATTTGTAAATGCTAAAAGTAACATTTTTAGTGTAACTTCTCACATTTTTCTACGTTTGTATAATTTGTAAATGCCAAGGAATTCATTATTGATGCAATTGTTTGCTTTATAAGAAACATATGATAATTTATTCAATGTGATACAATGTTATGTAATTTATCCTAACTTTCAAATTTTTAAATCCCTAACTTAATAGTCCTTGTTTAGTTCCACATTATTTCTTGTTGGATTCCCATTTTTTGCTAAATTAAATTTTTTATTTATGTTACTAACTGTGTATAAAAGAAACGTTAATTTATGAAGAACATGGTCTTGTGTCACATGGATGGCGTGTCGACCACGTTTGCAACTGCATTGGTAACTCCTACACTCCTTGCTCTAGAATACCACCTCTTTTGGGTCATTGCGAGAAGATGTCCGCTGCACTAGTGGTCTTGAGCTCTAAACGGTTTGGCGGCTCCTTGAAAGACTGAGACTTTGCTAGGAGAGGGAGGACTTGTGTTGTGGTATGAAAGGTAAGAAGGTAGATGAGACCACGAGCTGGAGTGGTGCTCCCCTTAGGATCAAGGATGATCTCCTCTTGCTCCTTCATTTCACTCCCTCTCTTTCTTCACTCTCTTCCTCTCTATCCTCCTCTTCTTTTCATCTACTTCTTTTTTTCTTCTCTACTTTCTCTCTTCCCCTGCTTTTCTCTTCTTCTCCATGTATCCACTTCTCCTCTTCTTTTCTTTCCCACTTCTTCTATTCTCCTCCCCCCCCCCCCCCCCCCTTCCCCCCTCTCTCTCTCTCTCTATATATATATATATAGCAACTGGCACATAGAATAATGGCATTAGCTTATGAGGCTAGCTTTTCTAGCCTTTGGCTAAGGCTAAACCCCTAGCCTCTCAACTAGTTTTCCAGTCTTTGTAGAGCTCCCTTGGTCCTGCTCTTCAATGTATTCAAAGTAGTCCATGGATCAAACACTTGTGTGGTGAGACATTGGGGCTAACGATGGACATCCATGCAACATGCTTGAGGGGGATGATGGCGGCAGTGTGGGTTGGTCGATAGGCATTGACATATTTATCCCTTTCTCTTAAAAAATGTTTCTAAATTTTTTTTCAACCCTACAATTCCACTCCCCACCCCTCGCCCCCCAATATTTGTTTGTGTGGAAGGGGGATAATATTACAGAAATCAAACAAGATGAATCAATTGGCCTAGTTTTTCCTTAACCCTAGTGGATCCAGTAGTGGTGCAACTTCTACAATAGCAACTTGCTTAGATTTTTCACTTGCATCCACATCCTCACTTTCTTAATATTAGGGTGGACTAGCTTCACCAATGAGTCCTTAAAGGACATGACATTAACTAGACCTTTGTCCTCCATGATGACTTGTAATGGTGTGGTAAGAACTGAGTAGAGATGGATTAAAGTAAGAAGACTACATAAGGATTTAAAAAGACATTAAGAGAAGGAATAAATAAGGAAAAAGAATGCAATATTCTTGAGGCAATAAGAAGATTTTGATGTGTAGAGAATGAGGTACAAATTATGGAAACTCTTGGCAATGATGAACTCACATCTTTCACTTACTCCCCCACAAAAAATGAAGAGGAAACTTCTATTTATAATGGATGGAGAAAGGAAAAGGTAATCGAAACTTAGCCTTTGACTCTACAAGGTGTTAAAATATTGAGGATGCATGCTAGGGTGGATCAGTGATGATGAGCAAGTAGACAATCATAATGAGACATAAGTAATGACAAAGGAGAACATCTAATATTATTCAATCATAATGCAAGTACAACTGAATGAGAATGATGGATGGAACGAGTGTGGTGATGAGTGCCTTTTATAGCTTGACAATAGGTGGTATTGGTAGGTGGAAAAAGGTGGAAAGGGACCATGGTATTCACCAATTGTGGTTTTAATAAACCATGCATACATGACCTAGTCTAAGGCTTTATTTGCAATGTGATCCTTTACCTTGCTGTTCATTACAAAGGGGATATAGAGTGGATGTGATTGAAAATTTCTCAATACAAGGGTCAAGTTCCAATTTAGGAAAATTCCACGAGACCTCACTTATTCCTTTTTTTGGTATGGAAGGAAGGGATGAGGTCAAGAAAAGGAAGAACCTATATTTTGTTGGAAGGAGAAATTTAATCTTATCTAAATATTTCATACTGTTGCAATACATGAGCTCAAGATAGTTTGGACACCCTTTTATCCATTAAAGAGGTTCAACAATGAAGCATGATGGCTATCTCTCACTTAGCCTCTTGCATGTTACAAATACTACACTTCATTTGTATTGAGTTTGGATGGCCTTCTCTCAAGTATAAAGGATGCACTTATGAAGCTCCACAACCTATGAATGACCTCCTTTTGTCCTCAACCCTCTATGACCTTAGCATACAAGGACGAAACATGAGCATATATAGAGAGAGTGCTCAAGGGAAAGAAGGAGGTTTCACCCACATGGTCCCCCCCCCCAAACACACACACACGCACCTCTCTCACAATGGAAAGCAAGAATGAAGGTATACAAAGTTTGACATACATGAATAGCTTGTTCTTTTCTTTCTCATCTTTTAAATACATGAAAATAAGAATTAGTATTTTTCCATCCGCCTTGGGAATCTTGCCCCTTTTGTGGTCTTTCTAGCTAGTTTGGCTGTTTTTACATGTAACCAAACCTGTCTTTGACAAAAAATAGACATAATATAAGTTGTGATCATGATGCTAGGTAATTAATTACAATTTGCACAAGAGGGATCCTAGCTCTCAAAATAATAGCAAAAATATTATAAGAATGATTATTTCTGGTGCGCAGATCGGATGCTGTATGCTCGCGTAGTGAATGCCGGAAGGTCCCCAAGAACAATAGAACTCTACTTTTGCACAAAAATCAAGGTAAAAAGCATGAACGACATGAACAAGAGACCAATTGGGTGCAATATCCCCCCATGCCTTGTGTGAGCGCTCCACAAAGCATGTATTTTATGTATTAATCATCTTCAAGCTCAAATAATAGCCCAAATTACAAAATAGCAAGCTTTTAGCTTTTGAGTTTGCTTTAGCACAAATAGAAATAAAGCTAACGGGCGGTGCTCAAAGAGTCTAGCAGGCCCAATACAATGTCCAAGTAGAAATAACATAATCGTGCGCCTAAGCACATACAAAAATAATAAATAAATATCCAACGCCTCAATAAATAGGCGTGACAAAATATAGGCGCCATGCCTAAGGTATGCGCCCATCAAAATATAAATGATAAATCGAATACTCGCTATCCTCTGCCACTGCTGCTATCTCTACACATCAACTAAAGCATTCACAATCGTTAGTAAAATAATACAATTAAACCGACAAAAGTGAATACCTAGCAGTCTTCAGCTACATAAATAAATCAACTGGTTAGAAATCAATCCTAACCTTAATTTATTACGAGTGCGCACTCTAAACTCATAAACGTTTATTAATTTAATATGCATTTTGCAGAATCACCCGCTATGGAATCACCCATGTACACACTAAATTAATGGAACGCCCGAAAAGGATAGGCATCCCCACCAACTTCTCGCACAAAGAATCCACTTTGTGTATGAGCCCCGGTCATCAAAGTTTACGGAATCCACCATAAAACCTCACGGAATCCACCGTGAAATATGCCTCCTAGCATCATACCCCCGGGGTGGGATAGCAATTGACCTCAATTGCTATTTGCTCAATGTGGAGCTAACAGAGTGGGGAAAGCATTTAAGTCTCTAGAGTGCATCCATTGTGCTTCCTCTATAGGATGGTTCTTAAATTTAACTAGATATCTAGAATATCTTCAGCCAGTTCTAGTGGTCATAAAATTAGTGTCTATGATAGCTTCAGGTTCAAGTATTTCAGTCTCTTCCTCTAACAAAGGTGGGTTTTCATAAACAGGGTGTACATGTAATTGGCCTCTAAAAGGTCTTAATAAACTAATATGAAATGTGTTGTGAATTTTCCAGTGAGGTGGTAATTCTAACTTGAATGCATTGTCATTAATTTTGTGAATGATCCTAAATGGTCCATAGAATCTAGGGGCTAATTTAACAACAGGGTGTCTATCTACACTTTGTAGTCTACATTTTTCTATTCTCAACAAAACATAGTCATCAACTTTGAAATTCATTGCTTGTCTTTTCTTATTGGCTTGGTTAGTATATGATTGCTGGGCTTTGGCAATCATGTCTTTAACCTCATCAAAAATAGTATTGTGCATACTAGCAATATCATCAGCACTCTGAATTCTATTTGACAAAGATGCAACAGGTGTAGACAATCTATAACCATAAATCACTTCAAACGGTGCTTTCTTTGTAGATGTGTGTGGTGTATTGTTATATGCAAACTGCAGTAAATGCAAATATGTATCCCATGTCTGTGGTTTAGAAATAGTATAAGCACGTAAAAGATCTAGTATAGTACTATTAGTAGCTTCAGTTTGTCCATTAGTTTCAGGATGAAATGCAGATGAGAAATCGAATTTTGTGCCAAGGTTAGCAAACAAAGTAATCCAAAAGTTGTTACAAAACCTAGAATCACGATCAGAAATAATAACTTTTGGTAATCCATGGTTAGTGAAAACAGTTTTCAAAAACAATTGTGCTGCCTGTGATGCTGTTAAAGTTTTCTTACATGGAATGAAATATGCTTGTTTACTAAACCTATCTACTACTGTCCAAATCATATTATGGTTAGATTTAGTATTAGGTAAACCAGTAATAAAATCCATAGAAATTTGTTCCCATGGTCTTGATGGAATAGAAAATGGCATAAGTAATCCATACTGTTTACCATGATGTCTCTTAACTCTTTGACAAATCAAACATTCAGAAACAAAGTTAGATACATCAGTGTCCATATACGGCCAATAAAAATCTTCAGTTAATGTACGTAAAGTAGATATGATACCTCTATGATACCTCTATGACCTTGATATGGAGGACAATGAATCTCATTCAAAACAAAAGATCTGAATGGAACTGTAACACATAATCTCTTTTCATAAAACATAAATCCATCATTATAAGATAGTGAATCAATAGGAATCAAGTTATTTTGAACTAATTTATTCCAATCAGCATGAAAAGTAATATCCTGATGATAAGTATCTTTCATAGCAATCAAAGAATCAAATGATATAACAGAAATATTATGAATGGTAGGTCTTCTACTTAATGCATCAGCCACTACATTTTCTTTACCGGGTTGATATTGAATGATAGGATGAAAACTCTAAATAAAGGATGCCCATTTGATATGCCAGTCAGATATTTGAGGTTGGCTAAGTAAATGTCTAATACTTTGTTGATCGATCTTAATCATAAATTCAGAACCCATTAAGTAGTGTTTCCACTATCTTAAGGCTTGTATCACAGCTAATAATTCTTTGTTATATGTGGAATATTTCAGTTCAGAGGGTTTTAGCTTGCAACTAGAATAGGCTATGGGATGATTATCCTGCATAAGTATGGCTCCTATTCCTGATCCGCTAGCATCGATTACTACTAAAAAGAATGGTCTATTAAAATCAGGCAACTGTAGGACAGGAGCATGGGTTAATGCATGTTTCAATAAGTCAAAGGATTTCTGTTGATTATCGGACCAATGATAAACAATTCCTTTCTTCAGAAGTTTGGTCAAAGGCAAAGCAAGTAATGAAAAATTACGCACAAACTTCCTATAGAAACTAGCAAGACCTAAGAATGATCGTAACTCATGCACATTTTTAGGTACATGCCAATTCAATATTGCATCTATTTTCTTAGGGTCAACTTTAATTCCATCAGATGATACAATATGACCTAAATACTCAATTTCTGTTTTAAAGAACTCACTCTTTTCCGGATTTGCATACAGTTAATTATCTTTTAATAACTGGAAAACCAATGTCAGATGTTCATAATGTTCTTTCTCATTTTGACTAAACACCAAAATACCATCAAAGAAGACAATAACACAATACTGATATTTCAAAAATATACGATTCATCATTCTACTAAATGTAGCAAGTGCATTAGTCAATCCGAAAGGCATCACTAAAAATTCATAATGACCAAATTGTGTCCTAAATGCAGTCTTGAATATGTCAGACTTATCTAGTCTCACCTGATGATAACCAGACTTAAGGTCTATTTTACTAAATATGGCAGAACCTTGCAGTTTATCCATAAGGTCATCGATTCTAGGAATGGGATACCTATTCTTTACAGTGATCTTATTTAAAGATCGATAGTCAATGCACATACGATAGGTATTATTCTTTTTCTTGACTAACAGAACATGTGCACCAAATGGAGAACTACTGGGTCTAATCAATCCTCTATTTAGTAATTCCTCAACTTGACTTTGAATTTCTTTTTGCTCTATCTGGTTATGCCTATATGGTGCTTTACAAGGTGGTTGGGTACCAGGAATCAAATATATTTTATGGTCTTCTGGACGTGAAGGAGGTAAACCAGGTGGTAGATCTTCGGCAAAACAGTCTTTAAAGTGTGCAAGAAATTCTTTATGCCTAGGGTACATATGATTTTCTTTAACTTGCAGTTCATTCACCCAAACAAGATAAGATTTACTACTTTTGCGTAATGCACGTTCAGCTTGAGTATGCGAAAGCAATGGAAAAGCATTACATGCATGCATACCCTACAAAATAATATGTTTTCCTTGAAATTGAATACTAATTGAATGTGTAGAATAATCTATATCTGGATTATGCTGGTGTCGCCAAGGGATACCTAAAATAATATCACTGGAATGTAATGGTACAACTAGAAAATTTTTTCTTTCTGTGTATTCACCAATTTGAATTTCTAAGTCATGCACTTCCTGTGTACCATTATACCTAGTGCCTAAGAATGCTGCTTTAATGCGATAATGCGTAGGTACAGTCTGTAATTTCAATTCTTTCACTAATTTTGCAGAAATAAAATCATGAGTACTACCATCATCATGCAAAATAATCTTTTCCTTTCCATGCACTAAACATTTCATTGTCAATAAAGAATGTGGAGTTGGCATACCTGGTAAAGTATCCGAAGGAGTGGTAATGTCGTCCTCATCTTCCGTGAAATCAGGCATTTCTTCATGTTCGTCATCTTTAATTGCTCCAAGGTAGTTGATATGGACAGGTGGCTTCTTTGAATGGCAATTTGCTGCTAGGCGTCCAGGCTGGTGGCATTTATAACACACTATAGGCTTTGCTTTGGTTACATTGTTTGCAATGGCGGGAAGTCTAGGGATATTAGGATTTGGCTGTGGAATAGGCTTGGGGTTTTGATTGGTATTGGATGGTAAAGCAGGTGGTTTTGCCCAATTTTTACGGAAAGATGATGAAGGAAAACGACCTTGATTAAATCTTCTAAAATTTGAGTTGAATTGCTTAGATCCATAGTTACCATTGGCTTGGAATTGCTGTAGACATCTGTCTCTTCCTTGCAGCTTGTCTTCAGTGTCGTGAGCTAATGAAATTGCGTCTTCAAGAGTTGCAGGCTTGAACATATTAACTTCAACGTAGTAATGCCCAAGTAGTCCAGACATATACTTGCGCTTGTGTGTCGCTTCAGGTACGTCTTCAAGCATGCGTAACTGGAGTAATGCATTTCAAAAGCGTTCAGTGTACTGAGGAATAGGCTCACGTTCCCGTTGCTGAAGAAGATCCCATTGCTTTATGGATTTTTCATGAAATTGTGGGGGAAGAAAATTCTGCATAAACTTCTTCTTGAAATTCTCCCAGGTAGTGGGACAATCTATACTCTTGCGAACCACGGTCCACCAAAGAGATGCTCTATCCACTAAATGATTAGTGACACACTTGATTTTATCTTTTTCTGCATATGTTTCCTCATGAAAGTAGTCATCAAACTGACTAATGAACGCAAGAACAAATTTTCCCTCTCGAGTACCATTGAAAGTACGGAATTTGAAATTTCTTTTACTTATCTTTGTTTCCTTGCGGATGGTTTGAGCTTCGAGAGTCGCGTCGATGGTACGTTGAATAAGGTCTTTAGATTGAGGTTCCTCTTTGTCGGTAGTCGATCTTTGTAAATTAGCCAATTGAACTTGTAATGCTTGCCTAGCTCATCGTTCTTCATCCAACTGCATCATAATTAAATCCAGCTTTTGCTCCATCGTAGGTTCAGGTAGGTCGCCTTCAGCCATTAAATCATCCATATGTGGTTCCGTCATCCTGCAAAACTCAAAAGAGCTCTCACTCTCAAAATCAAGTTAGCGGGATGAGTGTAGCTCAAGATCGGGTCTACAAGGCTTATATATTTTTGGGTGTGGCTTTCACAATCTTCGTTTTTGGCTATTGCGGGATTTGTAATCTTTGCAAAATCTGCGTTTTATCCTTCTGCATGTGCTGAAAATGCTTCAGCAAACCCTGCGTATGCGAAGAGTACCTTCCAATGAACAACTTTGCAGTTCGAAGTTTCTGCGCAGGAACAGCTCTTCTATGAGTTTTGAACAGAAGTCAGTTTTGACTTCAGGTGACTTGTCAGACTTGCAGAGTTGCAGACTTATGTGACTTGTAGAGTTCTAGGACTTGCAGAACTTGGTTGATTTATTTGACTTGCAGGATTTCGACTTGAAAGACTTGCAGAACTTGATTGCTTGTGTGTGACTTGCAGATTTAATATGACTTATCTGATTGAAAGCTTAAGTGATTAAGCTTTAAGCTTAATCTTGTTAAAAATGGCGAATCGTGGGGGGGGGGGGGGCGTTTTTTCCAGTGCCGGAAAAATTTCGGCCATCTTCTGATACCTCGCGATGAGATCTAGAAGCTTAAAGCTTCTTTAAGCTTTCTAAGCTTTAGTTTTTAAAGCTTTGAAGATATAAAGATTGAAACTTATCTCTGCAACTCCACGACTTCTATGTGAGGATGTAGGAGTGGTCCTCCACTGCTGCAGGCCGGTCCTTCGCGATCTGATGATGGAAACAGAGGTTCTTGATTGCCAGGAATCCACCCGTATCGACCGTTCGCAACAAGATTGATCGTAGAGCTCGATCATTCCAGGAGCTCCGCCTTCGCACAAGATGGGTAGCGATTGGAAGCTCTTGATCTCAGCTTCGCTCTGATACCACTGGTGCGCAGATTGGATGCTGTATGCTCGCGTAGTGAATGCCGGAAGGTCCCCAAGAACAATAGAACTCTACTTTTCGCACAAAAATCAAGGTAAAAAGCATGAACGACATGAACAAGAGACCAATTGGGTGCAATCTCCGCCCATGCCTTGTGTGAGCGCTCCACAAAGCATGTATTTTATGTATTAATCATCTTCAAGCTCAAATAATAGCCCAAATTACAAAATAACAAGCTTTTAGCTTTTGAGTTTGCTTTAGCACAAATAGAAATAAAGCTAATGGGCAGTGCCCAAAGAGTCTAGAATGCCCAATACAATGTCCAAGTAGAAAGAACATAATCGTGCGCCCAAGCACATACAAAAATAATAAATAAATATCCAACGCCTCAATAAATAGGCGTGACAAAATATAGGCGCCATGCCTAAGGTATGCGCCCATCAAAATATAAATGATAAATCGAATACTTGCTATCCTCCAATGCTTTCCTCCGCCACTGCTGCTATCTCTACGCATCAATTGAAGCATTCACAATCGTTAGTAAAATAATACAATTAAACCGACAAAAGTGAATACCTAGCAGTCTTTAGCTACATAAATAAATCAACTAGTTAGAAATCAATCCTAACCTTAATTTATTACGAGTACGCACTCTAAACTCATAAATGTTTATTAATTTAATATGCATTTTGCAGAATCACCTGCTATGGAATTACCCATGTACACACTAAATTAATGAAATGCTCAAAAAGGATAGGCGTCCCCATCAACTTCTCGCACAAAGAATCCACTTTGTGTATGAGCCCCGGTCATCAAAGTTTACGGAATCCACCGTAAAACCTCACGGAATCCACCGTGGCACGGAATCCACCGTAAAACCTCACGGAATCCACCGTGGCACGGAATCCACCGTGAAATATGCCTCCTGGCATCAATTTATCAAAACTTACAGGTCTATTTTCTATATCTCCTTCTTGTATCCCCCTCCTAAATGAGTGCCAATCCCATGGCACTTTCGCCAAAGGTATGATGTTGCTACTAGTGAAATGCTCTAGGATATTTGATGAGAGAAATGGCAGGGGAAAATTCTATGGTATGACATAAGAGATATAGCAAGATTGAGAGACTTGAAGCATGCTAGATTAGCTTAAAAAAGAGGAAGGGATATGTGATGGCCAATGTTAAAGGGATTGTGATGGTTATTGCAAGCCACTTGAGGGAGTTAGCCCAAAGTGGAAGCATGTGAGTAGTAGAGAGGGCCATGCATTCATGCACCCTAGACATCCAAGAAACAATACCTCCTCGAGCAAAGGTGAAGATATAGCTAGAGGTGGACTTCCTACTGTATGCATGTGCTACATAATTAGAGTTAGTGTACCCCATGAATCTTGTATCTTGGCCACTATAACATATGCACATAGTTGATGTGTCCTTTAGGTACCTCATGATAACCTTGTGGGTATCCCAATGTTGTCTGCTAGGTATAGCCATATAGCATGCCACAACTCCCACTACAAATGCTATGTTACAATGAGTGGCTATCCTGGCATACATCAAACTACCCACGACAGATGCATAAGGGATCTTATCCATCTCGGCCTTCTACTCACCAGGCTGCAAATAATCTGTCTAACTAATGTTCACATGAGAAGGTAGAGAACAACCAATAGGCTTACCATCCTGCATATGAAACCACTTAAGGGCTTTCTAGATATACTCCTTTTGCGATAGATAAAGGAGCCCCATAGAATAATCACATGTGATGCACATCCCAAGAATATGCAAGACCTTCCCATGTCCTTTATCTCAAATCTATTCTTAAGCTGAGTTTTCAAGGCATCCAACTCATCATGAGCTCTCCTAGCAATAACCATATTGTCTACGTAGAGTACAAAATCATAAGGTTTCCATCATGAGCGTTCTTCATGTATAAACATAGATTCATAGCACTGCGCCTATGTTCCTTTGAATGCATAAAAACATCAAAACTATGGTGCCATTCCTTAGGTGCATAGTTAAGGCCATAAAGGCTCTTTCTCAAATTGCACACTAGATGTTCCATGCCTTTTTCTTCAAAGACCTTAGGCTGTTGCATATAGATCTCATCATGCAAGTTTCCATGTAAAAAAGTCATCTTTACATCCATCTGATAAAGATCTAGATCTAGCTCAGCAACGATGCTAGTACCAAGCATAGGGTTGTCTTTTTGACCATAGGAGGAAAGATTTCATCAAAGTCAATACGGGATTTCTACTTCAAATTTCAACCACCTGCTCAGGTTGATTATGTATATTTTCCTCATGAAAAACAACATCATGGCTGTGGATAACCTTGCGAGCCTATGGGTCCCATAGGTGATAGCCCATCTTAATTGCATCCCCATAACCAAGAAACATGCATTTCATAGACTTAGGATCTAGGTTATTGCAGTTGTCCTTGGGAACATGGCAGAATGCCTCACAACCAAAGATGTGCAAATGAGCATATGATAGAGGTTTCCTAGTCCAGACCTCCTTTGCAACTTGGTAATCAAAAGTAGTGCAAGGGGACTAGTTAATCAAGTGTACAATAGTAGTAACTACCTTAGCCCAAAAGTGCTGTTGTAAACCTGGATGACTAAGCATACTAAGCATACTATGAATACACTCCTCAATCATCCTATTCATGCATTTCGCAATATGATTCTCAGGAGGGGTCTAGGGAGTGGTCAATTGGCGCTTACTACCCTACTCGTCATCGCAAAACTGTTCAAAATCTTTTGAGACATACTCACCTCTATTATCTGATCTTAGGCATTTTAGCCTATACCTAGACTAGTTCTCAACAAGAGCAAGCCAATGCTAAAAGGTAGACAAGACATTTGATTTTTGCTTAATAGGGTAAGTTGTGAGTAATCATCAATGAATGTGAAAAAGTACTTTACACCATCTAGCAATTGATAGGGCATGGGATCACATATATACAAATGAACAAGAGCAAAAGGCTCACCCATACACTTCATGCCAAACTTCTTATGTGTACTAGTTTGTTTCCCATATAAACAATGATCATAAGACTCAAAACACTTATAGTCTAGGGGCAGAAGATACTACAAATTGGTAAGCATTTTCATTCCTTTCAAAGACATGTGCCCAAGGCGATGATGCCAAAGAGATACACGTGGAACTCCAGTCATAGCCAAAACATGGTCAACTAACCCAAATACAAGAAAAGGATAGAGGGTACTAGACTTAGCACTATGTGCAATAACAAGATTCCCACTGAAAATCTTCCATGGGAAATCACCAAAAGAGACAACATAACCTACGTTATCTAAAGTTCTAGCTGAGATAAGGCTCTTTGTGAGAGCTGGTACATGATGTACATCATGAAGAGTGAACATGCTACTTGAACCAAAACGTAGCTAAACATCACCAATACCAACTATCTCTAATGCCAAGTTATTATCCAAAAAAACAGATTGAGTCATACTATGATAGGAGTGAAACCACTCTCTATGAGGGGTCACATGAAAAGAAGCCCATGAATCAATCAATCAATACTGAGTATATCTTGACAATGATCATAAAATATATTCGGCTACACTATATTAATCTCGTCAATTTTGACACTGTACTTGCTAAGCACAATGCTACAATCATCATCCTTGTCCTACGTTTTATTATTTCCCTTTTCCATTGTGGCTGAATATGACCCACTTTCCCACAATAATGACAAGTAAGACGATCGGACTTACAGCCACGAGACTTATTGCGATACTATCCATGTGTCCTAGACTAAGACCTATTAGACTCTCTACCATAGCCATTTGCATCCTACTAACTTGTCATAGTCAATGCATGTGACGTAGAGAAGCATTCACATTCTTTCTATTCACCTCTTCTATCAATAGAGCACTCTCAACATCAAGCAATTTTAACCCATCCTTAGCACATAGAGCCATACAAAAGTATCCCATGAATCAAATAGAGTACCAAGTAGAAATAAATGATACAAAGTATTCTTAAACTCAATCTCATGTGAAGCTAAATGGCTAATGATGGAGTGAAACTTATTCAAATGTACAGACATAGAAGTCCCTTTCTTCATGTGAAGGTTCATTAACTATTTTAGCTAACACATTTGAGATGCATGACTTTGCTTGTCATAAAGATTCTTAATTTGTATCCAAAGCTTATATGCAGTTTGATTTCTAGTTACAACATTGCAATGAACCTACTTAGAGAGTGATAAAATGATCATGGACTTGCATAGCTCATCCAATTCATCCCAATCCTCGATTATAATGTTTTCCAATTTGGTATCTCTATTTTTGAGTGTTCTAACTTGTAATTTTTATACTAAAACCTACTATATTTGGGTCTTCCAATAGCTATAATTGGTCCCATCTAGTTTCTCAATATTGAAGATAGCATTGTTGCAAGAACCACTAGCCATAATGAGAACTAACAAATACACAAAAGGACAAGATGTGCTGCTATAATACATTGCAAATTAGCCCTAACCACTACTAAATAAAGCAAGAGACAAGAGATACTGCCAAAGTAATGAGCTGTCCACAACCTATAAGCAAAAGACTATCAAGTCCAAGTGACTACCCTCAAACAGAATGCATAAAACTGAAATGATAAGCTATTGTAATAAATTGCAAAAACATGCTAACAACCAACCCGGAGCAACCAAGAAGGAAGAAGCTAGGAACAACTGACACTGAAGATTGCCAAAACTGCAATATCTCAAAGACCATACATGCAATATGCATAGATGTCACGCATAGGGTAGGTCTCAAGGATAGATGAAGAGAATTTCCATATGCATAACCCATTGAGAAAAGGTTTAATATGTAATCTAAAAGCATAGAAGTACCACTGACAACACCTTGACGATAGATATAAGTACCAAGTCCAAGCTAAGAGATCAAATCAACCCACAATAGGGTATTTGCATCCAATAAATATCAAGAGAGCATGGACATGTCACAATGAGTAGTCCCATTGTCTCACTCTGACAAGCTCAAGCTCAAGCTCAACTACATTAACCAAATGATTTTGTAGTAAATCCATGTGTCAATGTGGCTTAGTACATAAGGCCGAGTAGCTTCCACTGAAGCAAAAGTCGAATACTAAAGGAGCAAGCAAATCTCAAAAAATCATGTGAATGATATCTAGACAACCAAGATCCATAGAGCATACATTTGGAAGCACAAAACCAAAAATATTCTTCAACCTCGTAATCAAGCCACTAAAGTAACCAAGACATGTAACCACAACCAATATCAATGTAACAAAGCCCAAAGCTTAGCTCAAAAGCATGCCATATCATATTAGGAAGTATATGTAGCAATTGAAGTAGTAGTACATCCACTAAGTATCTCATAAAGCATCAATGAGCATTAGGCATAAGTTTGTCATTGATAAATGCTCGTTGTCCTATTACTATAGCACTAAAATGATAGTAAAATCTAAGCTATTTCAATATCAAATCAATCCCAAAATCATAACCATACCATCTAGATACCAAAATAGCATCTTCTTATGAAGTTTAATATTTTTTGTCCAAATGAGAAAAATTATATTTTGTGGGCAATGGAGAATAGAAAAATGGACAAAGTCAACTCTATGAGTGCCTATGTTTGTAGATCTCGCCATGCTCTTCATTTTTAGCTATAGAACACCTAAATTTGATACCGTTTGCAAAAGTTATGGCAAAAATAGGACAATACTATCAAATTGCCATAATTATCCATGACTTCTATAGCATGCTCTATATCCACTCAAAAATGGATAAAATGGCCACTTCTTAGCTCAATAAGCACTCAACATGGCTCAGCTAAGCCTTGGGAAGCTCCTCTCAATAAGTACACATCAAGCTGGAACAAGCCGCAATAAGGAAAAATGCAATGTATACCTTGAGAGAAAGAAACAATGGCTGCTATGAAACCTTGAGTTGAAGCTTTGAATCCAGGTTGAAGCAAAGGATGAAGAAGCTCCTTGAATAGTTGGCTTTGATATCCATTGAAGGGAGTAAGCCCAAAGTGGAAGCACACGAATGGAAGCAAGAGCTATAGTGGAAGGAGCAAGAGCAAGAGAGAGACACACAAGATGTGGAAACTCCAATGGTCACGATGTGTAACTGGCCTTCCCTTGATTCAAATGTCAATGAAAGAATAAAGTATAAAGTGATAGTGATGGGCACCTACCACTTGCAGTGTACAGGTGTGTGTGTACATCAATATAGTAATACATGGATACATGTATATAGGTGTGCGAGCATTGTTAGTGTACATGTATGCGAGTACTATCAATGTAGTAATACACAAGTGGCTAGGTACAAGCACTTTTACCCCCAACATCACCAATGTGGATGGATCTTGAGGAGCTTCATTGTACCTATTAAGTCACTCATGCTCTTCCTATGGGGTGTGTCTACCTCACTTGTGTAGTGATTTTGTATTTGTGCATATGCAACTAGGAGGTGGGTCAAATTCCAAGTAAATTTGGAATGCTATATGACACTTGAGGACCTAGTTGGTGAGAGAATATAGTGCGATACTATTCTCAAGGTGACAGGTCACTCGAGAAAGCTTAGGTGTCCTACCCTTGATGTGCACTTAGGTCTTGACATGGGGAAAGGACTAGGGTATTGCCCTAGGTATAGTGAATGTTCATGTGCTTTTTTATTTTTATATTTTCTTTTTTCTTAAAAAAATATGAATATAATACATGACAAGGTACAAGAGAGGAAATATGTCACTCAGGAGAAGTAGCTTGAGTGTGTGTTGAAGATAACCTTTGCTAATAAGATATTCCTTGACCTGCTTCTATAGTAGTTGCAGTGATGTCCCCAGGTAAAAAGGGTACGTGCACATAGCAAAATTGATGTCCACTATGTCCTCTAGTAAATTGGGTATAAAAGATTGATAGTAATAGGGTTTGAAGGTGAAGGAAAACCATTGCCACTTGATCAATTCTAGCATTGACATGAAAAAAGAGGAGAGGAGGAGGAGGAGTGGGTACTAGTTGTTGGAGAATCTTGACAAGAAGTCTAAGATAGTTATAGGTGGTGATGAAGGAATGATATAGGCAATTAGTAAATTATCTTACAAATTGAGAAAATGAAGGGAATATGTCAATGGGCTGAAATAAGTAGATCTTGCTAGCATGGGTCACTTTGATATCCCGGATCTTTGAAAAGTTGTATTTACCATGTTCTTTTTCTCAATACTCTTGGGCGTGCCTTCTTGGGTAGAGGCAAAAGAGTGATCTGCTTGCTCTTTCTTTCGAGAGTAGATGAAGCCTTTTTAGGCCCTCTTATTGCCTTCTAGAATGGGATAGTGCCATTTTGGTAGACTTAGCCACACTTCTCTAGGCT
Source organism: Lygodium microphyllum (assembly GCF_053477565.2). Taxonomy (NCBI): domain Eukaryota; kingdom Viridiplantae; phylum Streptophyta; class Polypodiopsida; order Schizaeales; family Lygodiaceae; genus Lygodium; species Lygodium microphyllum. The sequence goes on from NC_141149.1 coordinate 82,837,493, forward strand.
TCAATTTCAAGTATCTTCCTATGCTTCCTTGGAATTGCATGACTTTTGATAGGAGCAACTATACAATCGGATAGAGGTGTAGATGTGGATTTAGGGCTTAGATAAGTATGCATCGATGAAAGGACACATCAACAAGTTGCAAAATCTACAACATCATATTCTTCAAGCATAGGAGGTGATCTCCTCCAAAGATATGGCTATAGAGCTACTTTCACAGCTGCCCTCTCATGAGAATGGGTTTTACTCTTCTTTGATCACCTACAAAAGGATTGATAGCATCACATGGAAAGACTTAATGCTAATGATATTGGACTAGAAGGACTAGTCCAAGCCACATTCTCCACTCAACTAGAATTTGGAGACTTTGATGGGTTAAAATGAAAATTCAAAGACCAAGGATAGGGCAAAGAAGAAAAAAAACTAATCTAGGAAGCACAAGGACTGCGCCTCCACAAATGTGGCAAGGAATGCTATTTCAAGAAGAATTGCCACTTAAGGACATGTAAAGAAGGAGATATCCAAGAAGGGTTCCAAATCTTTGGGATTAATAGCTACTCCATCTTCATCTAGATTTCTATATTTGGAGGTGTTAAGTCACCACTCTCCAAAGGTGCAACTTTCATGGTTCCCTTGGCTCAAGAATGGCTTGTGGATAGTAGCAATTCCTAAAACATGACTCTATCAAAGGAAAGCATTGTGCAAATGTATTCAATGCAAACTAATGGCTTCATCAGTATCAGTTCCTCAGTTCTTCTTCATGTTATTGGATAGATTTAAAGGATTCTAGATAGACATGATGGTGCTCTCACATGAAAGGTGCTCTATGTGCTCGATGTTGGCTTTCTCCTCTTGTTAGTGAGCAATATCAATAGCTTAGGGATAGTACTTGAGTTTGATGCTAACACCTTTAGGATATGAAATGGAAAAACTTATGCTAGATATGTCAAGGCTATGAGGATTATGGCATCTACAAGTTGAAGAATGTAGGACTTTCTTACATTATCTCCTTTCTTCTCAATTGAAAATTGAGTTATGATATACTCAATTTAATGACCTCAACCACAAGTACCTTTAGAAGGTTGCTTGTGTTTATGGCTTGCTAGAGGTTGCGATGAGCCAAAAATCATGTATGTATTGTATCAAAGGGTGGCTACAATGAGACTCAATTCCCAACAAGGCCTCTTAGATGGCTAAATGTCAATTGGAGTTGGTACACATGGATTTGTGTGGGCCCATGCGATATGAGTCCCTAAAAGGGAGTGGGTATTTTGCACTCACAATTGATGATTTTGCTAGGGTGACATGGGATTTCTTTTTATCATAGCAACAACCATTCCTATCCTCAATAAATCCCCTACTTCAATGATTCCAAGCATCACACCTTTCAAGACATACTTCAACAAAAAACTTGATGTCTCTTATTTTAGGGTCTTTGTGTGTGATGCATGTGTTTACATCTCAAAGGGAAGTGAGGGAAGAAGGATCTCAGGTTTCATTTTGCAACAATCATTCATGTCCTATAACTCCTAGTCACTAGTGTATAGGTTGTATGATCTAAAGGCTCTCAATGTCTACACCAACAAGGACATGCTGCATTTAGTTTCCAACTTCACAAGGGGGTGAGGGAGTACCGTATTCTTGGAGATCCAAGTAGCCAGCAATTGCAACTACTAATGCACTATGAATCATCAAATGATGAAGCTCAAGTGGAGAATGATTCACCTCTACCAAGTCCCCATTCAATACTGTTTGAGATTTAGATTTCAAGATAATGGAGCGGGAGGAGTTTTGGCCTCCTACTAGATGGCCTCATTAGAGCTGAGAGAGTTAGAAATTGAGGGTGTTTCCTAGAGGTTTGGAACCATGACAATCTCTTAAGCTCTAGGTACAATCAAGAGATTTATTGCACATAGAATATGGGTTGATGACCTAGGGATGGACTTTAGTTGTGGAGAAGTTATCTAGCATGACCACTGGAGGAGATCCATGAACAAGAATTAGAATTTATTGATTGGAATGGTAGATGAGAGCTAGTTCCATCTTGACCAAATAAATGGAAGTAATTGGTGTGAAGTGGATGTTCAAAAAAATATATCACAATAATAGTACTTTGGAGAAGCATAATGCAAGATTGGTAGGCAATGGGGTCTTCTCAAAAACCTGATGTGGATTTTGATGATAACTTTGTCTCTACCACATGAATAATGCCCATCAATGTCATTTTTACTCTAGCTTCCCATGAGCAATGGCAAGTCTATCATCTTGCTATGAAGTCTTTCTTTTTTAATTGATATTCTAAGGAGAAAATCTATATTGACAAAACTCTAGCTTGAGAGGTCATACACCAAGGGTGTAGTATCCAAGTTTAAGAAAGCTCTTTATGGACTAAATGAGGCTCCATATACATGGAATCAGAAGGTCAAAACCTTTCTTTGAGAAAGATTGGGGTATCAAAGTTGGGACTCTGATCCAAATCTCTATGTCCACATCTTAGGTGTCCGGATATGTGTGTTGGTAGTATGCATGCACAACCTCCTTGTCGCAAGAGACCACACCTAGATGGTGCAAAACTCTAAGGAATCCTTGAAGGTGGTGTTTAAGATAATAGACATGGGGTTCTTCTACTTCATTCTTGCCCATGAGATATGGAAAAATGAGAGGAGGAAGTTCCTTTGTTAATAATTATGTGTTGAGAGTCACTAGTAGCCTTGCATATGGCAACCCATCATCCATCTCATCTGTGATGGATCTTAGTCCAAAGGTGACAACTTTTGAAGATTTAGATGTTGTGGATGCTTCCAATTTTATAGATTGCTGGCATTAGGGCCAAAAATGCTTCAAAAAAGGAACATGTAAGAAAATGATTAAGTTGCTAATTAATTGAGTATTTGGAAGAATGAAACCACCAAATTTGGTTGCTCAAATGTGATTAATGAGAGAATATTGAATTCATTGAAGAGATCAGCCATTAATTGTCCCTCATATTTAATTTATGTCAAGGTCACCTTTTTGACTGTTTTGTCTTAGAACTTGGGAGAATTTGTATTTTTGAGAAATGCTCACCTATATCGCATTTGTCTACTCCTGCGTCTTCTTTTCACATGCTCTTTCTCCATTCTCTTTCGCCATTCTCTTCTTTGTGCTCACTTTTTTATCACTATGAGATTCATTTGTCATTGATATGCTAAAATGTTTAGCAATAGTACCTCTGCAAGTAATACTGATGCGAGCACATGCAAGTGCAAACTTACCATTCAACTAGATCCAATTTATTCATTGTATACATCGTTGAGTACTAATAGTTGAGATGGAGGCCAACAAATTGCAAACTCAAGGAAAGGAACATATAGATTTGTGGGTGGATGGAAATATTTATCCCAAGGATCCTTCAACATGTAAACCTCCTAATTTTTTAAATATTCATGACTACGTGAGATATGTGGGTAAAGGTTATAATGGGATCCTTGGCTATTATAAAAGGTAATACTCTACATCTTACACATACAAGGCTCAAATGAATGAAATGAGAAAAGCATTATTTATTGCACAGACAAGAATTTCTGAGCTCACAAATAAGATTGACATTCTAGAAAATGTAATAAGTCATTACAAGACAAGCTAGCATGCATTTGAGTTGATATTGAGATTTCTCTTCCATAATATATTGCTAAAATTTCTAAAAGATAGAGCAAAAGTCATCATTAATGTTAACCCCGGTGCAAAGAAAGCAAATAAAATTAAAAAGACGCAGAGGATAGAGTGGAAAAAAGGGGCCCAATGAAAAATAGGAGGAAAAGAGCCAAAAGCGCAAGAAGCAAACTCAAAAGTCCAAGGCAAGTGCAAAAAGGAAAATGCACATTTTAAATATAAAAGCACACCCTAAATCCTTGTAAAAGAGCACTAGGCTCTCTCCTCCTATGTAACTTGTAAATGTCTTCTTCTTTTCTTATTAGGGGTGACCTGATCTTGGGAGCTTGCAACATCCTTTAGTTTAGACATGAGTGTAAGCATGATACGGCGTGAAAGTGTGCATCGGACCTCATGAACAATGCCTCCTCACTTCGTATTTGGGGATCCACGATATGGTGCAAAAGTGCACACCCAACCTCACAAATAATGCCTCCTTGCTTCGTATCAAGGAGTGCATATAACAATGTGAATCGACAGATGAAAAATTGCAAGAGGAGCTCAAATCTAGCTAGACTTGATAATTTGCCAAAAAAATCATAAATTTCTAACTACGTGTATATCTAGACAAGGACAACGATTTGACACATGGACATCCATGTCGACAGCCATGTGCATGGTCCTTGCAAACCCTAGCCAATAATATAGTGCCACATGTCGTCTACCCCACATGTATAAAAGATTGATGTCAGCTTACATGGCTCACTTTTTGCATCCACGATTGTGAAAGATGATACAGAGCAAGTGACCACTTGCATTGCCAAACATCTTTAAACATCTCACTGTATCAGTTAATCTTGTTTCAAGCTTGGCTCAAAAACTGTGCTTTCTAGGATTCACAATAGAGATACAGTGGGAATATGCTCAGTACGTTATCTCGATGTGCCTTACGAGTGGACGTTCGATCTGTAGATATGACACAAATACCCAGCAATGTCAAGACCAATGATTGTTGCTTTGTGCCATATTTATCATTTACTTAAATGTCAAGCTGAACAAGTCAATCTCTACTTGTAGATACAGTGCAAATACTCGACAATGTCGAGGCCAATGATTGTTGCTTCGCACCGTATTTGTCGTTTGCTTAAACGTCAAGCCGAAGGAGCCAATTTCCACCTGCAAATTTGGCACGAGTAGTTGAATTTCAATATAGTGCTCGAGTGCATTGGCATTGTATCGATCATGCAAAAGTGGCCATGCAAGCTTCTCTCTATAGATACGACTCTAGTAGAGAAAATCTTGTTCATCCGGCTTGAGTGCATTCTCACCATATTTATCATATGCAAATATGACGTGAATGTATGGCTCGTGTTCTATTGCCTTCGTGCCGTATTTGCTGTTCAAATCTTTGTTTCACAGGTACAGCACGAATGAATTACCTTGCATCTCGGGCTTCCCTCCCTTGGCATTGTATTTGATATTTTAAGTTTTTGATTAGGGTTTAAGGTTTTTGATTTGTGTTTAAGGTTTTTTTATTTAAGTTTAAAGTTTCTAACTTGTGTCATTTTCCAACAGGTGATGGCTAGGACAAAACAAACTCCAAGGAAGGTGTATATAGACAGCAAAGATAGTGAGAAAGAGACAAGGCCATTAGTGGTTCCTCAATCTTTCCCTCCTGAGATCCCTCCTACCCCTGGTTTCCCTCAGTCTCCTGCCATGTAATCTAAGCAATATAGTGCAGAGACAATGTCTTCTCCTGCCCATAGTAAGCTTCATTATGTTGACAACCAACGATGTGACCTTGCTGGATAGTCCTCCCACACAACTGCTAAGTTTCCAACCTCCTCTAGAGCCCCTATTCAATAAACAGAGCAACTTGGACCCTCTTATGCCCACAGAGAAGAGCCTTCCAAGTCTAAGAGAAAGAGAAAGTCTAGATTTTATTATGTTTAGAAATGTTTTAGTGAGATAAGGAAGGCACAAAGAGCTACACAACATGTGATTCCAAAGACATCATTTATCAGAGTTGTCAAAGATATTTCTTATAGATTATCAAGGGTGTCCACTGAAGTTGGCATGCAAAAGAAATGGCAGCTTGTAGCCATTCTTTGACTTCAGGAGGCTGTTGAAGACTTTGTTATTGATTTTATGAACAATGCTTACATTACTGTTGCTCATGCTCATAGAGCGACTTTGATGAACAAAGACTTTAGTATGGTTAGCAGATTCAAGTATAGGTTCGACAAGGTATTGCGGCCCTTGCCCACTACTGATAAAAAAGCCTTTGAGATCCTTAACATTCCTCCAAAATTTTCTAGGATAGAGAATGGGCCAGTGATTGAGGAGGTGACACATTTATACCCAACAAAGACTGCGTCCCAACAAGTGTCCAACAAGAATAAGCACAAGAGGTTATAGAGTCAGAGGATGAAGTTTACAAGAGGAAAATTGATGTCCTTGGCACTGTCAATCCGAAGAGAATGGGGGAGGTATACTGGCAAATGGTTGTGAATGTCTCTTACACTTCTTTAGAAGAGGACTATCTAAGTATATCCCCTGAGGACAAATCCATGCTTGTTAAGAAATATATTCAATTATCAAATTCTGTAGTCTTTTTTTGCATAAAGTAAGGCATTTTGACTCAAAATTTTTACTATATGAAATGATGGTGTTGTTCATTGAAAATGACATTCCTTTGTTTTTGCTATTGGTTTTAGGGCGTTGATTGCTTCTCTCAACCAAGAAATCTCTAAAACTATATTTATTGTTGATCCACTGTTATCAGTGGAATTGTTTTCAAGATCTTGTTCAAACATAGAAATATTTTTCAAAATGTTTGATCCAATCACAAACTACCATAAATTTTTTTCTTACGTCAAAAGGTATGCAATTTTGCAAAGGGATTAATGTATACTTCATTATTGTATGCATTTCTTACTAACATTTCACTTTGTAGAGGACATTGGAGCCTAATATATATTGATATTCTCACTAGAGAAATTATCCTTATGAACTCTCTCAATGGTATATCCACGGCCAAGAAAAAATGTGCGTTGAATAGAATAATTCTTAATTTTTGATTTATTATTTATTTTATTTAATTCTCTTTTTTAAATAAAATTTTCCTTTTATAGCGTGCTGGCAGGCTGGTGGTTACCTTTTTGGACACTACATATGAGGATATTGCTAATCCTCAAAAACCATATAGCTTTCTCCAACAAGAAGTGTCCTTGCAAAATGATGCGCATTCTTGTGGATGGAGAGTGATTTCAAATGTTTGTAAGATAATAGATTCAAATATTCTCAAGATAGATGGGGTTAATGTAAGTATCTTTCACATTGTTTTTTGAGCAATATGTCTTTGAGTTTTCACAACAACTAATACATTATCATCAAATTTTATAATCATTTCATTTCTTTGTTTTGACTCTCTAAGAGTACAAACTATCACTACCCTAACAACTTATGATTTTTTTAGAGACATGTTGGGTACGGTTTCCAACTTATTACAATTTTCCTTGCAGTGCCAAGATTATTGTGATTCATAAACATGGTGGATAGGAGATAGATGTATTGAGTCGATTTTGGATAGGGAAATCATGCCAATCGACCCCGACTCCCCTCCACTAAAATCCTCAACTAAGAGTAAGGGTAAGGCGAAGAGCAAGTCATCTGGAAAGACAAGTAAGGTAAACTCCAAAAAGAAATAAATGGCAACACTTTCTGATCCATCTCGTCATCGGCCTCTGAAGAGAAGAGGCTCCCTGTCCAAGTCAAATTCTTTGAGCAACCAAAGAAAAAAGCCACTGTAAGGAGATTAGATATCTTTGTAGAAAGAGATGAAGAAGTTACAAAGCTAAAAGAAGACAAATAGATGCAAAAAAAGTAAGATCCTTGTATATTTACACTTCAATTTTGTAACTCTTGATTCAATGCAAAGATTTTTGTCAAATGTAAATGTCATCAATGTTTTCATATTTATGGCTCAAAGCTTACAATTGTGACAGGCAAGCAACTCATACAAGAGAAAGAGTGTTCATCTCTTTTTCCAACTATTTTACCATTTACTTTGAACTTATATTCAGGGGATGTATAGTCCAATATCTCCAAGGTATCCCTCACATATTTAAGACTCCAATTGAAAGTGATATTTACCTCCTTTTCTATAACTGGAACATTAAGTTTGAAGGGCGTGCAATTTGTATCAGAATCCAAGGGAATCCATATGCCCAATTTAAGTTTGTATCTCCTATAATCAAAGCCTAAAGAAAGATTTTGTCGTGCTATATTATAACACAGAGATAAGGATTTGGGGCATACAATACACCTCATGGTGTCGCCCTTATGGTCAACCTCTCTAGATTTTCAAAGCCTTCCTATAATGTTTTCTAGTTCTGCTTTTGCAAAATTTCTACTTAGCCAAGATACTTTTGTTCTTTGTAAATTTGATATTTTGAAGCAGCCCACAAAGATATATAAGTGGATAAACCATGACATGCATATTCTTCTTGAGATCCTTCTAGCTGTCATGGACTTTTGAATATCTTGATATATTTTGAATTTAAAACTATGCATCATTGCCTTGTCAAGAACCTCCCAAATTAGAGACGAGATACTTGGCAATGGAAAATCCTTGATATGTCCATATGTACCCTCTCTAAACGGAACCACATACTGTGCATAACATATAAAAATTCTTCTCTCACACTAAAAGAACCGATGGTCTCATCAACATAGATAATGTCAGCAAATGCCTTATGAATTGCATTGAAAGTTTCCCTCAAACTCTCCACAGGTTGCCATTCAATACTTGTTGATGGAAATATATCTACAACCAAGAATTCGATATTAATACTTGCTTTAAAAAAAATAAAAGCACATATGTTATCAACTTAAGACTTACAATAATGTGTTTGTTGGCAAACATGTTCGTTAGCAAACAAGTGCATATCCTTGGCCATGTAAACATTTGCACTTTGACCAACCACCCTTCATGCATAATTTTGAAAGCAATGATACGCCCCTTCCAGTGATGTTTTATATCCTCTCTTTTTCTTCTTTTCACCTTGTGAGAGCCTTTGCAAGAGGGCAACATGGTAACCCAATTGTTTATTGAAAAGGTTTTGGGCTTCCAATTTTCATCTACTCCTTGGCTATAGACAGTGCAAGAGTCTATTAAACGAGAAGGCCGCCTTTGGATGCCATACTTAGATTGAATTCGTAGAGAAAAACACTCATTGAGAAAGGAAAATGAGAAAAGAAAGAAGCTCGTCAAGAAAGGCGAATGCACTAAAAAGGAATATTAAGAAGAATAATGAAAATATATTGGGGGCGCCAAAAGCTCCCGACTTTCAAAAAGTCATTGTTAACTTCACAACATCTTTATCATGTCCTTTGTTAGATTTTATAAGTAAATAAGGACTTTGAGACTACTAAAACATGTCAGACTTTGGAGATTTTGGCTAAAAGAGAGGAGAGAATCACGAAGAAGACTATACTATCTCCAAAAAGGAGGAGACAAGAATACCATATTCTTGCACACATGGCAAACTCTCTTTGGCCCTTTCCTTAATCCTGTGATTAACATAAGTGCATTTTTCGAAGCATTTTTGGCCCTAATGGTGGATTCACTAATTTGAATTTTTAACACAAGGCTAGATATATACTTTTTAGCCTTCTTGTAGGGTTTATGAGTGAGCCCATGAAAACTTTGACAGGCGACATTACTATTTTGCATTTCCTTAAGGCACACTATGTAGATGTATGTGCTCCAGACATCATGTTGCATAGATAGATTGATTTTAATTGGGCAGGAGATGTAAACCATCCAAGGTTGATGAGTACACATTACTATTTCATATTAAGGTTGTGTGCCATTACATCAAGCCACAAGGTGCTACCCATAGTGGCCCTTTCATTACTATTTCATATTAAGGTTGTGTGCCATTACATCAAGCCACAAGGTGCCATCCATAGTGGCCCTTTATTCCCTATAGAGGTAGAATATTGAGTGGCATGTATTACTGCATGTGAGATTGTATGGCTTCTAGGCTACTAGATGAACTTGGATGTCCTCAAGTCCATGCAAGTTTCTATGTGATAACCAAAGTTGCATTGAAATAGCTTAGAACTTGATTTTTTATGTACAAACCAATCTTTATAGATTTGGTATCATTACATCTAGGAGAAGATATCTGATGGTGGCACAATAAGAGGTGGATTATTGCTAGTCTAAAGATAATTTGGCAGACCTTTTTGCCAAGGCTCTTCCTAAGGTCTCATTATATCTACATTCTAGTTCTCTTACTTTCATGATCCTACCATCTTTCCTACATTACAAGACATTAGAAAACTCAATGAATAAGATAAAGAGTGAAACCCTAGTATATAGTGTTTAAACTTTAACACACACACACACACACACACACACACACACACTCTCTCTCTCTCTCTCTCTCTCTCTCTCTCTCTCTCTCTCTCTCTCTCTCTCTCTCTCTCTCTCTCTCTCTCTCTCTCTCTCTCTCTCAAATAATAAATTGTGTTCACACTAAACACATCCTTCATTGTATTATGTTAGCCCTTTCTGAATTCATTTTTTACTTTTTTGAAGCCTTATTTCTAACCAATTAGCATGGTTCTCTTTAGCATGTGATGCATCATAATGTGCTCCTTTAGTAACAAAAGGTGATTAAATTATATTTATACCAAATTTTTAGCACTCTCATTTACTTTTCTTCGCGTGACTTGAGCTTTGTTTGCCACTATGATCCTATACCACCAAGATAGTAGATGGATCACTGGATTGTTGCTATTCACCTATCCATCATGATCCATCTTTTTTGGTATGCACATGCACTATCCAATGTGAATTCTCTATTCTTATGTGGATCAAACTCAGATGCTTCCCTTTTGTGCAAAGTAGTCCATATATCTCATGGACATGCTACAAAGGCACACATTACACATGAATAAAAATATCCAAAATAACCTATATAACTCTTATAGTTCTAAAACCTTCATTTAATTTACGCCATATAATAGGTGATAGAATGCTACCTTATGCATGTACTATGTTTTTGTATAAACTATGTATAGCATCAGTAAACTGTTTCATATCTTTATTATCAAATACCATCTTTCAAAGTAAAGGGGCAAATTTATTGAGACTAATCCAAACCTTAGCTTTTGCTAATCTTGTTTTTCCTCCATCACTTCAATCAGGCACAAAGCATGCAATTTTTTCTACCCATCATAGTTTGGCATGTTGAGATATCGAGCTCCACTCGTGATATGCCAGGGTGACCGTTGTGCATTTATGTCACCGACTTGTCAGTTGCAGATGCGGTTGGTACACCGCCCATGAATAATAGCTACATGATAGCTATCCTTATCTACTCTAGTTCGTGGCTCACTTAGTATGCCACCTTAGTTAGTTGAGTTTGGTTTGAGACCCATATATAGGGTTCTTCTATTTCTTTGTATGAGAGTTCTTTTAGCTTACACAACTAAGAAGAGGAAAATTGTTTTCAGCTTCCATCTGTGTGTGTATTCCCCCATTGTGCAAGCAAGAAAGCTACAAGTGACACTCCTTCCTTCTCTCCCACAATCTTGACATGGTATCAGAGCCTTGTTCGTGGTAAGGAGCTCAAGAAAGCAAGCCAAGCTCGCGGTGTTCTGGTAAGAGGAGCAGTGTTGCTTTCATTTTCTATTGTGGGAGCAGATCTCTGCAGGTAGCATAGCCGGAAATTGCAAGAGTGCATTGTCTCAGGTTGAGACGCCCTTCGCGGTGAAGCAAGAGGGCAGTATATGCTACGGGTAAGGGCTTTAGCCCTTAGCGACCCTGTTTTTTTGATTTGAGGCCATTTCAGGGCCTGTTTTGGATGCGGAAGTTTTCTGCACGCACTCAGGAAAAGGCCTAGTTTTATGCTGTGCGACCACTGTTCTACAGGTCGGTGAAAAGTTAGTGTAGAAATTGCATCGTATGCTTGTGTGCAGAGACATTGGGAGTTACAGAATCATCCTTGGTTCCTGTTTATGCAAAATCATCACTAGGAAGTGACTGTGTGGTCAAATACCACTCTCGCCAGTTTTGCAGATTTGCCCTTGTGAGGGTGAAGCTGTGTTTTTTGTAGTGACAAAAGTTTTTGCAGTGTTCTGTAATGGCGTCTGATTCTCTTTCACAGATTGTCACTGAAAAGATTGACAAGAACAACTTCCAAGCATGGAAGTTTAGAATGACAAATTTCCTTATGGGAAAAGGATATTGGGAATTTATTGGAGGAAATGAAGAAGAACCAGTTCTTCCTGATGTTCCCAATCAATAGCAAATGCAGGCATTTAAAGCATGGCATGAGAGAGCCAGGAAAGTTATGTATTGGCTGTCTATCAACATTTCAGACTCTATGATTGAGCATATTCAGGATGCAAGTACGCCAAAGGAGGCATGGGATACTTTGTCAAAAATGTATAGCACAAATACGCAAGCCAGGAAAATGTAGCTCAAGCAAGAGTTGCATAATGTGCAAAGAGAAAATATGAGCATCAATGACTACCACATGAAGGTGAAGAAGATTACAGATGCACTTGCTTCCATTGGGTTGCCAGTGGAAGATGATGATTTAGTTTCTGTGACCTTGAATGGTCTAGGAAAGGATTATGCACAGTTCCGAACATCCATTTCCGTCCGTGAAAGATTTCCTGATTTTGAGGAGTTGATTGCTCTTCTAATTTCTGAGGAGCAGAGAAATGGTGGTGCATCTTCTTCAGGAGGAACTTCAAAAGAAGCTATATTCTACTCAAATGCTGGAAGAGGTAGAGGCAGAGGTAGAGGAGGCCGATTTGGAGGTCGTGATAACTCTAGAGGCAGGTGGAGCCAAAGAGGTCGTGGTGGATGGCAAAGAGGCCAAAATGCAAACAGCAATGTTGAATGCTACTACTGTGGTAAAATGGGTCATATAGCTAAAGAGTGCTATAAAAAACAGAATGATATCATGAATGGGAAATTGCAACAAGGGAATTATGCATCTTCTAGTAGACAGGGCGATGACAGAAATGAGCATTTGTTTATGGTGTAGCACATGAACAATTCTTTGACAAGTGTAGAAGAAAGCAACGATGTGTGGTATGTTGACTCAGGTGCATCAAACCACATGACAGGTCATGCAGAATGGATGGAGGATGCAAGGAAAATGGAAAAACCAGGATTTGTGGAGACTGGTGATGATACTGCACATCCTATTGTGCAGATTGGAAAAATTCATTTGTCTATGCAGGATGGGAAAAAGAAATACCTGTCCGATGTATTTCATGTCCCGAATATCACCAAGAATCTGGTTCCTGTTGGTCAAATGGTTGAGCAAGGCTTGCAGGTCAGATTTAATCCTCATGGATGCTTTGTTGAGGATATGAAAAATAAAGGTCGCTTGATAGTAAAAGGAAAGAAGAAGGGTAGAATGTTTACGTTGGATGCAGACATGCCTGAGTTGAGTGCAGCAATGTTTGCACATGGGACCGGTGTAGTTGCAGATATTGATATCTGGCATAAACACATTGGTCATGTTAATGTACAACGACTTAAATCAATGCAGGCCCAAAATATTGTTGCAGGATTGCCTAAATTCAAGGTTGCAGAAATGCATAAGGTATGTGAAGCCTGTCAATTTGGAAAACAGGCAAGGAAACCATTTCCTAGACATGTTCAAGAGAGTGAGAAGCCTTTGGAATTAATCCACTCTGATGTGTGGACTACTAAAGTTGCATCTCTTGGAGGCTGCCATTATTTTGTCACTTTTATTGATGACTATAGTAGAAAAGTTTGGGTGTATTTTATGAAAAAGAAAAGTGAAGTTTTTGGGCATTTCAAAACTCTTAAAGCTATGGTTGAAAAAGAAACAGGCCTGCAAATAAAATGCCTAAGGTCAGATGGAGGGGAGAGTACCTCTCAAATGAGTTTGCAAGGTTCCTGCAGGAGCATGGCATAAAGCAGAAATATTCATGCAGTCATACCCCACAACAAAATGGAATTGTAGAAAGGAAAAACAGGCATATTGGAGAGGTATCTCGTGCCATGCTCAACGAAAAAGACTTGCCAGATTTTTACTGGGCTGAAGCAGTTGCTACAGCAGTCTATATAATGAACAGGACTCCCACTGCAGCAATACATGGGATGACTCCAGAGGAGAGGTACACTGGTAGGAAACCAGATATTTCTCATTTGAGAATTTTTGGTTGCATTGCCTATGTACATGTGCCAGATGAGTTGAGATCCAAGTTGGATCCAAAAGCTGAGAAGTGCATCTTTATTGGTTACTCTCTGCAGCAAAAAGGGTATAGATGCTATAACCCTTCTACTTGTAAGTTTACAGTGAGCAGAGATGTTGTTTTTGATGAGATGAGTAGCTCGTATAAACCAGTAAATGTGATTGATGATGTAGATGCACAAAATGGTAATGCTGCACAGAATTCACAGCAGTAGTCACAAAATATTAGTGGACCTAGAGCGTCCTCTAGCAGTGGTTCACATTCTTCGCCATGAACATGCAGATTGAGATCAGGAGAATCTTCTCAAAGCAATGCAGATAGTGGTATGCAAGTATCACGAAAAGGAAAAGAGAAGGTTGATCAGCCCATGTTTGATGTGAATGCAGGTCACTCTTATGTGGATGGTGAATCCAGTGGCTCAGAACAGAGCATTGATGATGAGTTGGGTATTCCTTCTAATGTTATACCTGGAGTAAGGAAGACCATGGATGTTTTGAGAGCACCTGGGAGTGAACCTATTTTGCGCTGGTCTACAAGAGCTAGGTATCCTGTGGATAGGCTGAAATATGATGGATTTACAGCCATTCACTATGCATATATGGTCAAAGTGATACAGGAACCAGAACCCACTTCTTTTGAGCAAGCCATGGGAAAAGAAAAATGGGAGAAAGCCATGGATGAAGAAATGGATGCCTTGGAAGCAAATGCTACATGGGAATTGGTACCTTTGCCTAAAGGTAAGAATGCAATTGGCTGTAAGTGGGTTTACAAGGTGAAGCACAATGCAGATGGTTCTGTGAACAGATACAAGGCAAGATTAGTAGTCAAGGGGTATGCACAAACATATGGCATTGACTATGAAAAAACATTCAGTCCGGTTGCAAGGATGGCAACCGTAAGAGTAGTCATTGCTATGGCTGCATCAAAGGGATGGTCTTTACATCAGATGGATGTAAAGAATGCCTTCTTGCATGGTGATTTGCAAGAAGAGGTCTATATGGAGCAGCCACCAGGTTATGTGCATGCTGTTCATCCTTAGTTTGTTTGCAGGTTGAAGAAAGCCTTGTATGGCTTGAAGCAAACACCTAGAGCATGGTCTGACAAGATAGGACACTATCTTCTCACTATTGGCTTTCAGATTTCCAAGGCAGATTTCTCACTTTATGTGAGAAAAACAGAGAAAGGTATTATGCTACTTGTCATTTATGTTGATGATTTGATTATGACAGGTGACAGTGATGAAGATATCCTTCATGTGAAAATGCTATTGAAGCAGAAGTTTGAGATGAAGGATTTGGGAGAGCTGCATTATTTCTTGGGCATTGAGGTGATTAGATCACCAAGTGGGATACAGCTCTTGCAGAGGCAGTATGGATTGGACATGCTGTCCAAATATGGGATGACAAGCTGTAAGCCTATTTTAGTTCCTTTGGAGCAGAATGTGAAGCTGAGCGCAGATGCAGGTGAGCTTCTGGAAGACCCTACTATGTACAGACGCATAGTAGGAAGCTTGATTTATATGACTATTACCAGGCCAGATTTGAGCTATGCTGTTGGATTGGTAAGTCAGTTTATGCAGGCTCCAAGGAAACCGCATTTGGATGCGGCTAGACGCATACTCAGGTATGTGAAGTCCACATTGTAGTATGGACTATTTTATGAGACTGGGGTTCAGATACAGTTGCATGGATACACTGATGCTGATTGGGCTGGTAGCATTTCTGATAGATGATCTACTACTGGATATGTGTTCTCTTTTGGGAGTGCTGCAGTCACTTGGAGCAGCAAGAAACAGTCTACAGTTGCCTTGTCCAGCACAGAGGCTGAGTACAGGGGTGCAACAATGGCTGCATGTGAGGTAGCTTGGTTGCATAAGCTACTCTATGATATGCATCAACCTACAGATGGGCCAGTTGTCATTTATTGTGACAACATGAGTAGTATACACTTGGCAAATAACCTAGTCTATCATGCTAGAACAAAGCACATTGAGGTGCATTATCACTATGTGCGGGAGAGGGTTTTACTAGGTCTTATTGATCTAGTTTATGTCAACACAGAGGATCACGTAGCTGACATATTTACGAAGGCATTGGGCGCAGAGAAGCTGTGCAAGTTCAGAGACCTACTTGGTGTGCAAGAATTGGGATTGAGCTCAAGGGGGAGTGTTGAGATATCGAGCTCCACTCGTGATATGCCAGGGTGACTGTTGTGCATTTATGTCACCGACTTGTCAGTTGCAGATGCGGTTGGTACACCGCCCATGAATAATAGCTACATGATAGCTATCCTTATCTACTCTAGTTCGTGGCTCAGCTAGTATGCCACCTTAGTTAGTTGAGTTTGGTTTGAGACCCATATATAGGGTTCTTCTATTTCTTTGTATGAGAGTTCTTTTGGCTTACACAACTAAGAAGAGGAAAACTATTTTCAGCCTCCACCTGTGTGTGTATTCCCCCATTGTGCAAGCAAGAAAGCTACAAGTGAGACTCCTTCCTTCTCTCCCACAATCTTGACATGGCAGTGTGCAAATTGTAATGTTTCCTTCCTCACTGGTAGGTGCTAAAAGAAACTTCCTAGCCTAGGCACCTCCAAAGCAAGGTTTCTTTTGGAAAGTTACTAGATTTTCCTAATCTATTCTTATGCTATTCAATACATTATTTGATGCTTTGTAGCTTGATCTTTGATAGTACTTGCTCCTCTTACACATTCGAGTGGCTTCTTTCTCCAATTGCATTCTATAAGCAAAGCAAATATATTCATAAATTTTGTCCATAATCCCAACGAAAGCATGCAATGAATAAATATGAACATGATCCAATGGAATGTTAAAATATAGGCTTCCATGTGGGATCTTCTTCATCATGTGTTTATCAATACAACTCATAGAAAAGTTCTAACAAAAGAATAGGTTAGAGCTTTTCCCTCACTTAATACTTTGGCATTAGGATTGTCAAACCATTTGAGGAAACCTTTCAATTAGGCTTGCGATGGTGTTGATTATATTATGTGGGTTTACATTGACGCCACCATATGATATTAGAGCCTAGGTTGTGAGCATGAGTGATAGGATCTTAATCAAAGTTTGGCTTGAGGGGAGCATTGAAATGCAACCGACACTTGTAAATAGAAATCACCCAACTTTTGTTGGGATTGTAATGAGTTTGAATCAAAAACATTGAAGGAAGATCCCAACAAAAGGAGGTGACCAAAGTCGCTCCATTACCTTAAGGTTTTAGGCTCTGGATAGCTAGCACAATTATGGAAATATATAGTTAATTGTACACACAACTAGATGTGATGCCTTTTAGAAAGGATATGTGTGTTCGATCTTTAAGAAACACTCTATATTTTCCATAAAAAATACTTCATGTTACTTACATCCATGTTACATCCAAATCTTAGGATAAGGGAGATGATGCACTTATCTTGACCAAAAATTGAACACCCTTGAGCTTCCCTCTTCATATTTTTCAATTTTGAGTATTCTTACATTTGAAATTGTGTCAATTGAATATTTGGGAGCATATTCTCTCCTCTTATTTTCTCTATTTAGCTTTTTTGATCCATTTGAGATCAATGAACATTTAAATTTTACACCTAATTAAAGGATTGATTTCTAATGCAAACACTAGTTGAAGACAAGTGAAATTGTGTATGGTATAAGAGATTATGTTAGCACATAAGAACTAATTATAGTGTTAGCAAGTGCAAACAAAAAAGACTCTAGGTTGCAAAAAATTCTTAATTGTTCTCATGAGCTTCTCGATATAATCCATTTGTTAACTAATCCTTAGGTAACAATCAAGATGAAAGACTATAGAGGGACACCATTGAGTTTTAAGGCATTATAGAGATTGATCATGAGGAGTGAGTGGCTTTTCAATTATTAATGGATATTAAGGATGTTTTGAAGGACCCATTTTTTGATAGAGGGGTTCTCTTGACATGACATGTCAATGAGTGGCTACATGTTGGAGTATCATGGATCAATTTCATATGGGGGATTGGTTTTATTCTTGATGAGGCTATTTGGGCTAGCTTGCATGTACTACCTTTTCAAACATGTCTTAGTCCTCATTCTTGACACAAGTTCATCTGGTTTGGACAATACCCTTACGTGGAATCCTCAACTCCATTTACTAGGGGAGGAGGTTATATCCACATGAATGTGTGAGTTATAGAGTAGGAAGTAGGCTAGTAGTGTTTTTGAGGTAGTGGATTAGGCGATTGAGTTATAGAGAAGGGGCCATGCTAGTGGGTGTTAAGGGCGGCGACAGTTAGCAACATTAAAAGTAAGACAACTAGCAATGCATTGATGAGCAGATGATTGCAGTGGTAGTTATGGCCATCGGCATGGCACATGGTTAGCAAGAATATTGCAACGACACATCAAGCTATAAAAGGGAGAGGCTCATCTAAGCAAGGGGTTTGTGTGTTCTTTTTGGGGGCAGTGGATAGTTGGTTGGCTTGATGGTTCACGTCAATATGACATCAACAAAGCTATCCTCGATGTATGTCTTGATTAATGATCATTGGTAGTAGTATTGCCCCCCACTTATATTTCTATTATCTCTAAGTCTATGAAGTTATACTAATTCTTTGATTTTGGTCTCTATCTATTCATATACTCTCATTCTCATCTCTAATAATTGTATTGGATATGTATATCAATACACTTGGGAGTTTTGTGTGAGTATATTGTCTTTGTCTCTATTAATTTGACTATATCTATCTTCTTACCTCAAACATTGACTGTATATTAAGATGTCCGCATCCATTTATGTCAGTTCTGACTTTGCACTCTGCATTGTGGTGGTGATACTCAAACCCAATTATAGTGGTATTTGTGAAGTGGTGGTTGAGGTAGGAGATCTTGTCATGAAATATAACTCCAAGCTATATTATACTTTCCAAACAAAGGTGCAAGTTTAATGGATAGGGCCTTCTAAGGGCACTTATAATTTATTAACACTTCAAGAGGACCAATCAAGTAGAGAGTGCAAACACGTACAAGAGTGGGAAGAAGTTATGAATCCCTCCTCAACCAATGCAAATAATGATCCCCAAAAGTAAACAAAGCACATCATCAATATGAGCTTAATATCATACACTATATTTGTACTAAACGACTTGATGTTACATTCTACTACACTGGCTTTGAATATGTGCATAAAGCACTTTTCTTAAAATATAATGGTGCTAAAATATCATCCATCCTACATGCAAATAAGCTAACAAAGTTAGAGTTCCTCTCTCTCTCTCTCTCTCTCTCTCTCTCTCTCTCTCTCTCTCTCTCTCTCTCTCTCTCTCTCTCTCAACCTCAACATTAGGTCGCAAGATAAACTATCTAGTAATTTACCCTTTGTCAAGAAAAGGGCTTTGCAATTTGTAGAGCCTACATTCTCATGTACATATTTATGTGTTTTGTCACCTCCTCTAACTACATTCGAGAAGAAGGTCTCCTTATGTTATTTGTGTGTTTCCTCAGCTTCGACTATCATAGGCCACTCAAGGTTCACCCATAAAATACATAGTGGCACATACACGTTCAATGCCTTCACCTAGGGTCTTCAATATCAAGGCCAATGAACGTTTCTGATTGTCCTTTACTTTTTATCCATCTACACCATTGTTGAGATGGAAGGTCATAGTATTCTTCTTGTCTTTTTCTCTCTTTTTTTTTGTTGTTTTTCTTTGTTATGAAATTGTGGAAACTTATAGTTAATTGCACACAACTAGATATAAGACCTTCTAGAAAGGATATGTGTGCCCAATCTCTAACAAACATTCTACATTGTCCATAGAGAATTCTTCATGTTACTTACATCCATGTTAAGTGAGTCTTCTCTCCAAATCTTATGATAAGGGAGATGCTAACGTCATAGTATTCTTCTTGTCTTTATTAGCATCATTTATTTATTTTTTTGGTTTTTTTTGTGCCAATTATGTGTCATCTATAACTTCATGTATCTCAATGATGACACACACATAGGCTACAAATATAATCAAATTGTTTGAAAATATTGCACAGCATGGGGTGTTGGGTGTGTTGATGACATCAAGGATCATGTAGGTGGCATGCCCCAAGAGGCATGTAACATGGAGATAAAAGAGACATTAGGAGGCAAGCTATTATACTAGCTTGATGAAACATACTCCATTTGTGCATTGGTTCTCAATTCTCATCCATGATATTGATGCAAAAGGCACATGTGTAGGTAGGTTGCAATTAAAGTCACTCATTTCTACATGATAATTGTATGAATCTATTGCCAATACTTGATTATTGAAATTTGCATTGCTATAATGATTGTTTAAACACTATTGCACCCATTAGGTTTAGCTCAATCATATATAAACTAATTGATTTTATGAATGATTACTAGAAGCTAAGAACTAACAATCAAGAACAATGGTCATGAAGAAAGTAATAGTGCATTCAGGAATTACAAACTACCAAATTGAAAGTATGATTACAATATGATTGGGAATAGAGACTAGTGCTTGCATTACTATAAGTCTGTAAGTACCAACACATGTCCTTACTATAATGTTTATAGTGCCATTTAGTGAAAAGTTTCAATAACTAGGAATTGAAATGTCAATGAAACAAAGAATTGAAAATTTCAATATCCCACATTTAATACGATAAAGAAAAAATCAAGCATAAAGTTTGATTGTGTACTACAATGATAAATAAAAAATCAAGCATTAAGTGTGACCATCCTATTGCAAAATATGTGAGCATCCTACTATGTCATGTAAGTAAATTTTGATATGTAGAGCAATTCATCACTTCTAGCATTCTACACACTTGGAATTTGAGACATAAATTTGGGGTGGAAGAACAATTATACTCATTCTAAGTCAATGATGAGGTGAGAGAATTGTTCCATCAATCAATCAAGCATGAAGTGCATTCTAAGCCATGCCTTCTTATCATTGATTTATAAACTTTAAGCTTCTATTCATAAATGGTGCTTTTAAGGATGGTACACTTAGCTTTCAAAATAAAAGATGGCACACATCCTTTTCTCTTTGAGATATTATGCTAACCTTAAACTCAATTTCATAGCAATATGATATGGCCTTGCAACCAAGCAATGCGTTCCATACCTAGTTTAGATCACAAAAATAGAACGACACACACCCTTGTCTCTTTGAGATACTACGCTAATCTTAAACTCAATTTCATAGCAATACGATATGACCTTGCAACCAAGCAGCGCATTCCATACCTAATTTAGAGTGCATCATCATATATCATATTGTACAATATAAATATATGAGCATCACTCCCTTACAATACACACATCTCATGCATAACCAATCATAAAATAATAATCAAAGAAGTTGTTTTCATATTTGAAGGTTCTAATACTCATCACAAACAATAAGATGGTTATCTACCATAAATAGCCCCAAGAAGTTTACCCCTTCTTCAATGAAAATCCAAATTGTTAAAGGATCTTGTATTTTATTCTTGAAGAAAACCTCAAATTGGTAATGAATCTCTTTACTTGAAAACCATGTATTTCTCAAACACCATGCTAACTATTAGTGAGATTCCTCAAACTACACTATCTCGATTAATGTTCACAAACAACAACTTTGTGGGTAGTTCATTCAATAGTAATTGTGAGTTGAA
The DNA here is from genome assembly GCF_053477565.2 of Lygodium microphyllum. Classification (NCBI taxonomy): domain Eukaryota; kingdom Viridiplantae; phylum Streptophyta; class Polypodiopsida; order Schizaeales; family Lygodiaceae; genus Lygodium; species Lygodium microphyllum. The sequence continues at coordinate 82,859,031 of NC_141149.1, forward strand.
TGTTATGACTAGAGGATTTTATGAATCATTTAGCCTGGGATATAAACTACCCTAAACCTCATCTTATTAATTACATTGTGGATGACTAAATTTCAACTTAGCCTAGCATGTAAAATCCCTTTACACCTCATCTTATTAAGTACATTGCATTGAACCATAAGGTTACAATGATTACAAAGTAAGAAATTAGACATATGTATAGCTCCACAGGGTGCTATTACTTGAGCTAAAAAATTTCAATGACTAAGAATTGAAATGTCAATGAAACTACAAATTGAAAATTTTGACTACCAACCAAAACTATAAACTATGGTATAGATTTCAAGAAATAATCAAATATTTCAATAACTTAATTAAACTTACAATTGAAGCTTTTGTAATTATGGTTATGAAATCAAAATTCAAAGTAAGAATTTGAGATAGTACTTATTGTGGTTATAGTAAGTACTATAAATAGTTAAATTTTATTCAAGATGTTAGTCGAGTAGAAGCAAGTTGATATGTCGAGGAGAAGACATTCAACGTCAAGATGCAAGTGCAATGGAGAATAGCAGAATGGCCATACAAAGTAAATATTTAGCATATAAATAATCACATAGTTGCTAAATTTTACAATAGTTATGTAAATCGATCATGCACACTCAATATAGCCAATAAGACATTTACGTAGGATAATTATGCAATGTAAATAATCATGCACAATCAATACGTAACAAATTTAAAAAGCATGCAAACTAATTGAATAACAAAAATAACTAAGCTAATCATCCGAAGTAAAAAATATAAGGGAAATTTTAAATCCAATAATAATATTTTCTTATCATTTAAAAAGTCAAATAATAATACATAAAGTAATCAAATAATCATATCAAATATAATAATACATAGAGTAATCAAATAATAATATCAACTAATAATATTTTCTTATCATTTAAAAATTCAAATAATAATACATAGAGTAATCAAATAATCATATCAAATATAACAAACAAATTGAATAGTCATATGTAGAGTAATCAATAACGCAAAGTAATCAATCTGTAGAGTAATCAAGATATATGGTAGTCAAATAAAAAAATAAGACAATCATATGGAGAGTAATCAATATGTAGACTAATCTAAATAAAAACTTGAATAAATGAATCAAATATTTCCTTATTGTTTGCAAGTGTATCCAAGTGCATGTGGAAGAGTAGAGCAATCATGTAGGAGTAGAAAGTGTAATCAACTCAAATACCTATCTCTCAAGTCACTTGCTTAGGCTCTAAGTGCCAAACATTGTATGGCCCCCCAAATGAGGAGAAGCCATGTTGGGCGCTTGGGCATTGGTAGGGTTCCTAGTTGGTCTAACCTTGAAGACCAAATAGTTATGGATGGCCTATGTTGGCTTGACCATTAGGCCAAGGGGAAAGAGTTAATGGGACACACTAAGTGATGAGTTACAATATCATATATTTACTTTTTGTGTAATTCAATACATAATATACAATATGTAAAAAAATCATCTAGGCAACATAAAAAAAGTTGTAGTAGTTTGTAAGGTACCTAATGTTGTTAATGTAGGTTGAGACCATGTAGAAGCAAGTAGAGAAGTCTAGCAATTCCAGTAATGTTGATCTCAAAATGTATGATAATGGAGACTTCACCACATGCAATGTGCATTTTAATGCTATCCACCAAGGGTCCTCCCTAAAAAGTGGAGAAGCACCCAAACTTAGGTAACTTGTAAACATGGCCTACCAATTAGCATAATTGGATGTCAATTCCAATAGTATCCCTTGTGATGCAAATGGCATAGGATTGAGACCAATATCCTATGAGATTGTAGATGCCTTGGCCATTGGAAATCATGTGTGCAGAGAGAGAGAGAGAGAGAGAGAGAGAGAGAGAGAGAGAGAGAGAGAGAGAGAGAGAGAGAGAGAGAGAGAGAGAGAGAGAGAGAGAGAGAGAGAGAGAGAGAGAGAGAGAGAGAGAGAGAGAGAGAGAGAGAGAGAGAGAGAGAGAGATCTTATAGCTTGATGTGAGGGAGATAGGGGGGACATCTCACAAATCAAGAGGGAGAGAAGATTTGGGGTGAGTTTTAAAGTAAGTGTATATTAACAAAAGTCGGGAGGCTCCACACATGCCATGTGGTAACCCCAACCTTCTATTCATATATATGTATTAATTATAATAAGAAGATAAAGAAAAGACGCCCATAAATTTTGACAAAGAAGAAATTTTGTAACAGTTTATGCTATTATTTTGAGAGCTGGGTTCCCTCTTGTGCAAATTATAGTTAGTTAGCTATTAGATATACTCAATGTCCCACCCTCGTAAGGTGCCACGCTGATGATCCATGGTGCTCTAAGTTGTAAGGCCCCCATTATGAGGAGAAGCCATGTGTGAGAATGGATATTGGTTGGGTCCTAAACTTGTATGTCAAATGAGGTCTATGTAATTGGATGGCAAAAATGTTACCTTTGTAGATCTAGCATTTGGGTTAGATAGAGTAGTTATGTTGGTAGTGACTTGAGGCACAAAGCATCGAGTTGCGGGTGTGGGAGTTATCAGAGACTCCTATTTTGGGTTTTGAGGGATGTGGAAGAGGGCCCTAGTGATAAAGGAAATATTATCTAAAATAAAATAATATTCCTTGGTCGACTAGGGAAGCTTCATAATATGGTTGGACTGGTTGATTAGACTATTTTCTTGGGCTATAAAAGGAAGATCCCTCCAAACCCATCATCAATCTATCTTTCACCTAGTCAAATAGTGCATAATTGACTATACTAATTGGTTGACACTATAATTATGCCAGTTGTAGATGCAACTAAATATAATAAGTAACAAGTTAGTGGCCATATGAGGTTCATGATGATCACTGACGTGCTAAGTGTAACCATGTGGACCCATCTAGCTAGGTGGTCCATCATCAATGTCTGCACATATTGAGCTTGCCATCTCAACACTCCCCCTCAAGATAAATTGTATCTCTACAACTCCAAGTAAGCTCTAAAACTTCCGAAACTTCTTTGTATCCAATGCCTTTATGAAAATGTCAGCTATCTGATCATGTGTACTGACATATACCAAGTCAATCTCTCCTATAAGTACCTTCTCTCTTGCAAAGTGGTAATGCATCTCAATGTGTTTTGTCCTAGCATGGAACATTGGGTTCCTAGATAGATGTATGCTACTCATACTATCACAGTGAATGAAAATTGGACAATCTTCCTACATATCCAAAATCACCCAATATATTTTGCAACCATACCACCTCACATGATGCCATAGTAGCACCTCTATACTCAGCCTATGTAGTCGATAAAACAACTATAGGTTGCTTTTTGCTGTCCATGTAGTTGCTACATTACCAAGGGAAAACATGAATCCACTAGTAGATCTTCTATCAGACATGCTACCAGCCCAATATGCATCTATGTATCCAAAAACATGTTTATCCTTATTTGCCTCATAAAAAATTCCATAATACAAAGTGGACTTCACATACCTCAATATTCATCTAGCTGCATCCAAGTGAGGATTTCTAGGCATCTATTTGAATTGACTGACATGGATAATAACATAGCTTAAGTTTGGCCTTGTGGTAGTCATGTAAATCAAACTTCCTACTATCCTCTTGAACATAGTAGGGTCTTCTATCTCATCCCTAGCATCAACATTCACCATCACATTTTCCAATGGCAGTGAAAGAGTATTACACACTGTCATACCATACTTGGATGATATATCCAAGACATACTGCCTTTGGGATAACCATATACCATCGTCATCACACCTGATCATCTCAATACCAAGAAAGTACATTTTCTCACCCAAATCCTTCATCTCAAACTTCTTTTTCAAAAAATCTTAACTTCAACAATCTCACTATCACTGTCACCTGTAATAATCAAGTCATCCACATAGATAACTATGATGACCAAGCCTCCATCTCCCTTTCTCACATAAAGTGAGTGGTCAACATCGGAAACATAAAAGCCAATGTTGACAAGTTACTCTATGATCTTATCAAACCATGCTCTAGGTGCCTATATAGCACTTTATTTAACCTACACACATATGTGGGATACTCTAAATACTCATAACCTACTAGCTTCTCCATATACACCTCTTCTTGAATTCACCATAAAAGAAGGCATTCTTGACATCTATTTGCTATAGACTCCAACTTTGGCTTGCTGACAATGTGAGGTGCCCGCCCATCGGCTTCCCAGGCACTCTTTTAGCGGTCTATTGAGAAACAAATCTAAGCGTCACTGCCCGGCACTCCTAGGGAGTGTTCCAAGTTTTGTCGCTAGGGTTTTCCGAATCCGCCTCGCAACGGAACGTTCACGACCGAACCCACTAGGATCGACCTGAAATTAGGGTTCCTAGTTGTCAAGGTCTCCTGTTAGCATTCTAGCCTCGGGTTTTGGACATCCTACTTTACGCAGAGATACCCAATCCGAAGCAGACCCATGCCGCACTTGGTTCAAAGAGAATGGAAAATGAGAGGGATGCACTGCTCAACCTCTCTGCCCATAGGGCATAGTCCCATTCCGGTCCCCTAAAACGGCATGAATTGGGTTCTGACCTAACAATACCTAAAGGTCAAATGATGATAAAAACTTATGAGAAGCCTCCCAGTTCTCTGGGACCACCCTGCCATAGGACTGACCTGTGAGGGGTTCCGCCCACCCGCTTCCCTTAATAGCTTTAGTTTTTTAATTAGGTCCTACCACATTTATGTGTAACACTTAAAATCAGCTTCATTAATTAAGCCTTTTAGGAAACAGGGTTCGTTCGCATAACTTATAGCACAGACATGAAAACAGAGCAAAGCAGTCTATTGACAAACAAGTTCAAACAAGTTCCTTAACTTATCTTCAAGTTAATCTTTGTCTCCTACCCATATAGGAGAAATTATGTATCGCTTCTGTCCAACAGAAGTATCCCTTCTGCCCTGCAGAAGTAACTGGTCCAATTCACATGGCACCACAAACTCAATCCTTTATCTAGAATAGGATCTCCCAACATGCCCAGATGTTGGGGGCCACGGAGGTCTTCAACTCCATTCTAGACCTAGCAAGGGGTGTCCAGAGCTCCAACTGACCCGCAAGCTGTCTAGGAGCGAAACATCATTCCCATGGTTGGCCTTTTCACCACTTGACCTTCGGCCCATGAATTGAGCAGTGCCCTCTCGGGTTAATATGCGGTGCGACCATGGAGGTGATCCACCCGTGCAATATATCCTTCCTTAATTAAATCCTTTAAGAATCAAGCATAAACAAGGCATTTAGCCCTAATATCATTTTTCAAGAAAAAATTCATTTATTCCCATGGCGACTTGTCATCACACAGACCCTTGCCATGCATTTACCATAACTCACAAGCACTTGGAATAATCATCCAAACAACAACTAACAACCAGTTGAATGTAAAAACATTTAGGATGTTGTTCGATCAATCAACAAAACCAATTGTATTCTTTCCAACCAATGCAAGAATAGACGATATAACATTTCCATCGTATATTTGCTCTCCCCCTTGGGATCTAAGAGCAATACTATGCAAAAATGATTCTTAACACTTCCTCTCTTCGGCTAGGGCATATGTTAAGGGTTCAAACACTATTCATGATATGAGTTCTATAGGTCACTTACCTTGCTTGATAACCCAACCCTGGATTTGGATTGGAAAAAGTCATCGTTATTGGACGGAACTCAAGACATCTTAGTTTTAACCCTTATGATTAATTTCTTGTACTAGCTCTTAGTCAAGTCATGAGGCAACTAGAAAATTATCCTCATATATCAATATATTATAGGCATATCGTGTAAATACTTGATAAGATAAGTGCGAGATGATCTCAAGTAATTAGACTCCAATAGGCCGTGCATTGAGCTAGAATCTAGTTTTTCTTAATATTTGGGCTCTTAGGCTAAGTACTTTTGAAGTATCTAAACTTTAAACTAGTACTTTCTATTCATGATTCTCAATGTCATATTCTTTTAGTAATTATGCTATTTGTAACCCTTGACTATACTTTAATCTAGCACTTGTATGCACAATCTTTTAATGTTGTTCTTTTAATGACTATGGCATTCATAACGCTTGACTGATTCTTCCTTGTAATTGCTCTACTAGCAAATAAGTCATATGTAACTAGGTGCAATTATCTTCCCTTGATATATGCACTTCACAAACTCCCTCTTTCGAGTTGGTGAGATGAAATTTATCCTTTTCCATGACCTATACTCGTGCATCGTAGTATGGGGCCTAATGTATCTCATACGAAAATCAAAGCAAGCATCTATCAATTTGAAAATACATTACTTACGACCGGAACCGCAGTTGGATTGACAGTGATGCCTTTGCTCGAAGCCTTGTTGCTGGTTGCAGGATTGTCATCCACACGCGACATTCTTCGCTTGGAGGCCATCAACCGCAGGTAGACTCAAGAGATTAAGAAGATAGAATAGATTCAAGATGGGAGAGCGTAAGAGAAGATGGTTAAGTCGAGGATCGAGATAGAGGGAATTGAGCTAATTCTCTTCCTTGCAGCCTCTCGGGGTGACTCTTCTCTCTCTCTCTCTCTCAAGCTCTCACTCACAATCTCTTTGGAGGGGTATAATATCTCTCTCCCTCTCTCTTGTAGCCTTTCAGGGTCTCCTTATGCTTCCTTATGCCTCTCCCATGCCTCATATTTATAGTGAATTAGAGAAGAGGGCTTGTGGTTGAGAAGTGGAGCTCTTTGTGGAGGGGGATCTTGGAAAGATCAGTGATCTGATGCTCGGATCATAAATATGATGGTTCCATTGGCTCCGAAAGGGGGATAAAACGCCAAGACACTTGGTTAGAAAGCTCTTACTTTACTCCTTCTTATTTTCTCTGTTCAAAGTGTTGTCCACTGCCTATGTACTGCGATCGCGGCACGCGCGATTTCGCAAATCCTCTCTTTATTTTTTTCTTTTTATAAAATCTTCAAACTAACTAAAATATCACTTATCTTTTCTTTTAAATGACATCCAGTTCTAAAAATCTCCATATCTTTTTTTTAAAGGATAATATCTAAAATATCTAAAATATACTAGCTTTGCCCAAAATCTAATGTTTTTGGACCATCCAAACTATACACATTAACCTAGTGATTAATATAACTCATAAGTCTCGTTCACGTTGTAATTTACGTGAAGGGTGGCTATGGTCCTTGCCAATCCGAGAAAAATATCGAATTTATGACTCTCGATTTTTCTAAATAAAATATTTTAAATTAAGTAAAAATTATTAATAAGTAATGTTTGTTAGTTTTTACCTTAGTTAGTCTTTAGTTAGTAATCTTACTAACTTATTAATTGACTAACTAACTTTCAAAATAACCAACTAACTTTTATTGTGTGGAAATATTACAGACAAAGCAATCACACATTTAATAGTTGCCATTCTAGTAATTGGATTGTATGTCTCTTCATAATCTATACAATATGCTTGAGCATAGCCTTTTGCAAACTAGCCTAGCCTTATACTTGCTAACAACACCATCTGCATTATGCTTGATTTTGTAAACCCACTTACAACTAATAGATTTCTTTTCCTTAGGCAATGGTACTAGATCCCAAGTTTTATTCGCTTCTAATGCATCCATCTTCTCATCCATTGCTACATCTCAATGAACATAATCAACAACATTCTCAAAGTAAGTGGGCCCAATATCCTCAACCACCTTTATCATATAAGCATAACGGTGACCTACATAACCTTCAAAACTAAATCTTTTAATAGGGAATCTAACCTTGCTAGAGCTACTACCACTGGATCACTTAGTGGAGCCCTTACATTACCATGTGCTCTTTGTACACCTGGTAACATAATTGAAGGAATACTAAGCTCCTCGTCCAAACTCTCTAAACCACTGTAATCTCTCTATCAAATCCCAAATGACTAGTAGACACATCATTACCATCCAATATTTTCTTCTTCCCTTTTTCTTTACTTGCAACACTTGTAGATGCACCTGAAGATATGGCACTACTCAGTCTTCCAGACAAATAGCTAACTACAGATATAGTACCAGATGATGTTTGTGGTCCACTAAGGCTCCATGAATCTTGCTTTTTTTTCTGCACATAACTATCATGATCATCGTCATCATCCAATCCATCACCACTAGATGCATACCAACTACTCATCTCATTAAAAAAACATCCCCGCTTACTTTGGAATCACATGTGAAGACATGATTATAACAACAATATAATAGCTCATCTAACACATGAATATATTCAATACAACCAAACACTTTTAAGTGCGACACATCTAGCTTCTTATTTTTAAAGCATTTTTTGAAAGTCATCCCATGAACCGCAATTGTGGGATTTCTATTCATAATATAGACATCAATATGAATAGCTTCAGACCAAAAGTTTTTTGGCATATCCTTTTTAGCCACCATCAATGCCCATGCAACCTTTGCAATATGTCTATTTTTTCTTTTTGTAATCCCATTTTGCTATGGGGTATATCTGCATAGGTAAACTATCTCTTTATCCCATGAGACATCAAAAAGATACTAAACTCATTAGAGAGGTACTCTCCCCCTCCATCTAATCTCAACTTAACTTGCAATCCTGTTTTTGTTTCAATAGTATCCTTGAAAGTTTTGAAGTGCTCAAATATATCACTCTTTTTCTTTATGAAATATACCCATAGCTTTCTTGAACAATCATCAATAAACACGACAAAGTATTCGCTGCTACCAAGAGATATGTTCTATGTAGGCCCCTAAACATCTGTATGCACAACATCAAGTATATTTCTACTCACATCTCTATCATGCGAAAAAGGTTGTCTTGCTTGCTTACCAAATTGACACGCTTCACACACTTTATGAAATTCTACAACTCTGAAAGCAAGTAATCCTGTAACCAATCCTTGGATTGCATTAATTTTTGCCTTTGCACATTTGCCTGTCTAATATGTTTGTGCCATATTTCAGTGTCTATAATTACTCCTTTGTCTTTAGCATAGATGCTAGTATTCATAGCAAAAATTTTAGCATCTAAGGTGAACATGTGGCCAACTCTACTTCCTTTTGTGACCAACTTTTACTTATCATTACAGTCTTCTACAAACAATATTTCGCATTAAATTGAACCTATATTCCTTGCTTTGCCATTTGGCCAACATACACTAAATTCTTTGTAATTGATGGTACATTTAATACATTTGACAAATTGTTTATTTGCCATCATGCAAGGACAATGAATTTTTTCAATGTGTGAAATTGGGTGGCATGAATCATCACCCATGTGCACATAACCTGGATTTTGTAAATCTTGCATCTCTCCAAACCATTTAGCATGGCTGGCCATATGATTAGATGCATCTAAATCGATATATCATACATCAACACGTGTTCCCTTTCCTATCACAGCATTCACCATATGATCTATTAATAAAAAGACACTCGTTTTTGTCTTCATTCTATTATGAAGACAATGCATAGTTTCCTTACTACAATTTACCACTACAGATATCATCCTTCTTAGCATAACAATGAGTTGCAATATGACATATTTTTCCACAAAATGACAAACAATAATAGAATTTTTGAAACATTTGTTCTACCATCCATCTCTTCCTCCCTTGCCTCTAAAGTTTCCATGGCCTCCTGAAAACTACATTTCACTAAATTACTAATTCTACTTGTTTTATTGGTTATCATCCAGATGTCCCATACCATAGCCTCTTGAAGAAGATTTGCCACCCTTCTTGAACTTGAGTAAAATTCTTGGATTTGTTCACTATTTTTTTAAAGATGAGTTATCTTGCATATTGATATCTTTAGAGAGACAAATTCATCAAAATCTAGGAATGGATTTTGTACATATATAGAAGTGGCAAATGATTTCTAAGCCTTCTAAATTTTAAGCCTACCCAAAATAGATGAAACCAAATCATCATCATTAAGCATTACATCAATTACTGCCAAAGCATTTGCAATTCTCCTCACCTTCAAGACATACTCATTGATAGACATTTTCCCTTTCTTCAAAGTATTCAAATCTTGCTTGAGTTGAATCTTTCGAGTCTTTGTATTGACTGAAAATGTGTTCTAAAAATTTATCCCAATTTCATGTGAAGTTTCTATATTTCTAATATGTCCTAGCATAGTATTATCAATGGCTATAGATAGCCAATACATCACCTTTTTGTCCTTTGCATTCCATTGCTTCCACGCCTTTGATTCATCTGCAGTTGCATGATTACTCAACTTGGATCCTTTTTTTCACTTGAAATGAACTTGTAAAGAAAATTTTCAATAAAAAAGCATGTCACATGGAACTTCTATGATGGGTAGGCATTCATTTTCAGCTTCTCAATGATGGGGTTTTCACTATTCTATGCCATTATCACAAAAATGATACAAAAAAACAAGCTAGTCTTCTACAACCTTTCACAATAAGTACATAGCAATGTACCAAGTAGCCTTTTTCACAGATTGTTCAATAGTACATGCAATCTATAACTTGTCTACAAATAGAACTTCTATTTATTTCTTGGCAAACATCTTAGAACTTAACTATTTAAAATTTGTAACCTGTGCATCCACTTTCGATCAATACAATTGCAATTGCAGTATCTCTTGAAATTGTTGTCTGCAACCTTGTGGGTCTAAAATGGGGCCCAAAACAACTACAGACGGCCAAAAAAGTAGTAGATAAGCTTTATAGGACTTATTTACAGAATATACATGCTTTACTTACATACCAAATCTCATAGCAAACTAAGAATTTCACTCTACTTGCCTTCGGTGCCTCCAAAAGCACTATCAAAGAGAAAGAGTAGAAGAGTGGGAGAGCTTCTTACCCATTGCTTGCTTGCCTGAGTTCTTGCTTCTTATCCTTCAATTCAACCTTTAAAACCAACCTCTCTCATTGGTGCCGCTCTCCTACCATGTCACAAATCACATGGTGGGGGAACTTGCTTGAGTTGTTGTATCAAACACACACCATATATATAAGAGGAAGCTCACTCAAGAACAGAAGAAGAGAGATGGAGACCAGAATGTTTTCTTACAATTTTTTTAATTCTTTATACTCACACAATACAATGTATACAAAGTATAGATAAGATACAAGATAAAGAAAAGTGGCCTGCTAAGTCTAAACAATGCATACCTAACTATACTAATCGACTGGCACTATAACTATGCTAGTTGTAGGTAGGTGCAACAAAATAAATATAATAAGTGATAATTCAGTGGCTATGTGAGGATCATAATGACCATTGACATGCTAAATATAGACATGCAGACCCATCTAGCTAGGCGGTCCATCATCAATGTCTGCACGTGTTGAGCTTGCCATGTCAATATTGTGTGCCTTAATTAAAGCTACTTTGATAGTCTTTTGACCTTAATTCATCATACAACTAAAACAAATAAGAGGAAAGAGAGGTGAAGCACTCAAGAGCACATGCATACATAAAAGCAATGGAGACTTAAGAACACAAAGAGATAGGGCTTAAATTTTTTTCTTCTTTTTTCTTCTTTTTCCATAAAAAAGAAATAAGTCTACGACATGATAAAATACTAATATGAAAGTATACAACATATGTACATGTGGTCATTAAGTGTGAATCCACTAAGAAAGGAAGAGCTGGCACAATGAATATGCCATAACTAAGGATGGACTATGTGGGTATAATCCAGCTATAGAATCATTGGCATATCCTTATATCGGTCACCTAACATGCCAGTGAATAATATCGTGCCATATCACCAAGCCACATAGTGGATGCCAGCTCATGTAGAGCTCGACATCTCAATACATCCCCTTGAGGTCAGCATGAGCTTGCAAACTCCAAGAGCAATCCTAAAGAATTAAAGCTTCTCAATTCCCAAGGCCTTGGTGAGAATATCAGTAGCTGGTTCCTATGTGTGTTGACACAAACTAAGTCAATATCACCTATCAAAATCCACTCTCAAATGAAATGGTAATGGATCTCTATGTTTTTGGTTTGTGCATGACACAATGTGTTCCTAGCTAGTTGAATGTTACTAAGGTTATCACAGTAGATGATAACCTTATTATCCACTTGTATCCCCAAATCACCAAGTAGCTTGCATAACCAAGCTACCTCACATGCTATAATTGTATCACCTATGTACTTTGCCTTTGTACTAGACAAGGCAATTGTTGGGGGTTATTTTTTTGTTGTTCCCAAAGTAATAGCACCATTGCCAAGGATAACATAAAACCACTAGTAGATCTCCTGTGTCTGAAATACTACTAGCCCAATTTGTATCTGTGTAACCATGCAAGTCTAATGGTATACTTGTACCATAGAATAAGACATAGTCCAATGTGAACTTTACATAACACAATATGCACCACACTGCATCCAAATGTGCCTTCCATGGAAGCTACATAAATTGACTCTCCAAACCAATTTTGTAGTTTAGATCTAGCCTAGTGATCATCAAATGGATAAGGTTGCCCACAATCTTCTAATATATAGTAACATACTCAATGAAGTCACCCTTGTGTGCACTAAGCTCAGCATTAGCATCCAAAGGTGTAGAAATAGGCTTGCAATCAGCCATACTATACTTCAAAAACATATCCAATACATACTATCTCTGTAACAACCATATATTCTATGGAGTCTTAATTATCTCTATGCCAAGAAAATATTAGAACTCTCCCAAATCCTTCATCACAAATTCAACCTTGAGAAGACCCTTCACATGGTCAATCTCTATCTCACTATCACCCACAATGATTAAATCATCCACATATATAGTAATGACCACAATACCTTCATCACTCTCATGTATATAGAGTGAGTGATCCAGCATAGAGAGTAGCTATGGAAGTTGAGTATTATAGCATAATGAAGAATGATACTTAGTAGCTAGTGGATCAGCTAAAAAAGAATAAGATTATTGGCACCAAGTGGGTCTAGAAGGCAAAGTACAAGGCTAATGACCGCTTAGAAAAGTGCAAAGATAGATTAATTGCACATGGATTTTCACAGGTTGAAGGGTTTGATTTTCAAGAATCATTTTCTCCAACTACTAGAATGACCTCTATTCACATAGTACTTGCAATGGCCACTCATAAGAAGTGGTGAGTTTACCAAATGGATCTTAAATCAACATTCTTGAATGGAGACCTCAAGTAGGGGTGTATATGGCTTAGCCACTGGGGTTTGAGGCCCCCCATTCTCTAAGAACAAAGTTTGCAAGACAAAGAAGGCATTGTATGGGCTGAAATAAGCCCCTAGAGCATTGCACTAGTGGATAGATAATTTTTTTAAGGACTTGAATTTCAAAAGATATACCTCAGATGCTAACTTGTATGTTTACAGGGATGGTGAAAAGTCTATGGTGATTGTTCTATATGTGGAAGACCTTTTTATTACAGGTGACTCTAAAGATATGATCCATGAGACTTAGAAGGCTTCAAGCTATGAGTTTGAATGACAGACTTTGGCTTGTTGCACTATTGTTTGGGGATTGAAGTGGCAAGGGCTTGGAAAAATCTTCATCTATCAAAAGATATATGCATGGGAGATTTTAAAAACATTCGGCTTGACTAAGTGTAAGGAGATAGCTACACCTATGAAGGTCAATGTAAAGTTATCCATTGATGATATATCAACACTAGTAGACATTAGGAGGTTGGTTGGCAGCTTCATCTACTTGTGTAAAACTAGACTAGATGTTAGTTTTACTGTTAGTGTTTTGAGAAAGTTCTCGAACAAACCACGAGAAAGTCATTGGAAAGCTGGGATGTATGTGCTCATATACTTGAAGGAAACTCTTGATTATGATATCATATATAGTTCTAGAAGTGCTCTTATGGAGAACTGTGACTTAGATTGGGTAGGTGATAGTGATTCTAGAAAATTAATTTCCAGATATTGTTTCACTTTAGGTTCAAGAATTTTCTCTTGGATTAGTAAGAAGAAACCAACTATGGCATTGCCTTCTACCAAAGAAGAGTACAAGGCAACTTGATTTGCTACATGTGAAGCAGTATGGTTAATGAAGGATCCTATGGCATATGGGAGTATAGAATGAAGATCCAACAATGCTAAGATGTGAAAATCAAAGTTGCATCACCATTTCCAAAATCTAGTTTTTCATGCATGTACCAAACGCATTGAGATCCCATATCACTATGTTCATGACTTGATCGAGGATGGGGTAATAGAGCTATCAAATGGAGGAGAATGGAGCAAATAGATTCACCAAAGCTCTTATGAAGGATATGCTTTGAGTTCATCTTCACAGACTCCATGTTGGGCCAAGGATGTAGGAAATTAAGGGGGGTGTTAGATATACTCAATATCCCACCCTCGTAAGGTGCCACTCATGATCCATGGTACTCTAAGTTGTAAGGTTCCCATTATGAGGAGAAGCCATTTGTAAGCACAGATATTGGTTGGGTCCTAACTTGTATGTCACATGAGGTCCTAAGTTGTAAGGTCCCCATTATGAGGAGAAGCCATGTGTAAGCACATATATTGGTTGGGTCCTAACTTGTATGCCACATGAGATTTGTGTGGCTAGATGGCAAAAATGTGACCTTTGTGGATCTAGCATTTGGGTTAGATAGAGTAGTTAATGATGATAGAAAATAGAGGCAAAATGCATCAATTTTTAGGATGTGGAAGTTATTAGAGACGCCTATTTTGGGGTCCAAGGGCCACATAGGCGTCCCTTGGCCTTCGGCCCAATGGTAAAGAGAATATTTCCTAGCTGACTAGGGAAGTTTATAACATAGTCAGAGAGGCCAACTAGACTACCTTTCTAGACTATAAAAGGAAGACCTCTCCAAAGCCATCGTCAATCTATCTTTTACCCAATCAGAATTCTTCCAACTTCCCTTAAGCTCTTCATCTACCATAGCGTAGGGTGGACAAAGCCATCTTTGTATCCAATTTTTTGAAATTAAAGTAGTTTCTATTCTTCTCATATTTGCTATGTGTTCTCTACTCCTTGCTTAGATTCTGTCCATTGTGACATATAATTTCTACGTTAGCTATGATCACAGTCACAACTTTTGTTAGGTCTATTTTTTGTCAAGGACTAAGGATTGGTTTCATGTAAAAAGATCCATGATAAGCTAAAAGGACCTCAAAAGGGATAAGATGCCCAAGAGGAATGCAAAAACCCTAATTATACTTTTCATGTAGTTAAAGGATGCAAAAGAATAGAGCAAGCTATTCATATGTGTGCAAAATTTGTATACTTTTCTTTTTTCTTTTCAATGAGAGAGAGAGAGAGAGAGAGAGAGAGAGAGAGAGAGAGAGAGAGAGAGAGAGAGAGAGAGAGAGAGAGAGAGAGAGAGAGAGAGAGAGAGAGAGAGAGAGAGAGAGAGAGAGAGAGAGAGAGAGAGAGAGAGAGAGAGAGAGAGAGAGGCATGGATGTATTGCTCTCCCTTGTTACATGGCCATAATAGAGTCAAAGACAAAAGAAAAAATAGAGAGCCTATTTTTTTCTTATAGAGCCTCTACAAAAGTAGAGACACAGCCTAAAACAGAAGATGAAGTTGATGAAAGCAAGAAAACGAAAGAATCACTTCCATTCCAAGAGGATGTCCATGAGGATGTGACTAAGGCTTCACAGGATGAAGAGCCCTTACTCTTGGATGGAATGACCATGGTCCCTTTGGGGCCCTTTAATGGTACACAAACAGATGCAAAGGATGCACACAAAGTGGAAGAGACAAACATCACTCTCCAAAGAGAACAATGATGAAAGTGAAGATGCAGATTATGAAAGTGAAGTGGAAGAAGGTATCCAACCAGAAGAGGATACTAATGGGGAGGAAGTTTGAGAGGCCATAGAAACTTAGAATCCCATGCTATTGGATAGAAAGTCTATAGTACCCTTTGCATTAGATGATGATGATGCACCCTATCAACAAGCACCAATCTTGCAGTTCGAACATAACTTAGATGGTCCCTATTATGTGAAATTCATGGACACATCCTTAGAAGATGAGTTATTGAGTCAAGAAGTGATTAACTCTCAAACAAAATCCAAAACACCCTTGATACCACCAGTGAAGTTCAAAGCTAGTTTTAGCAGAGCATCAGACCAAGACACCACTCCCATGAAGAAGTCGGATTTGTACCTAGAAGCAATCCACAAGACCATTCGAGAAGTGGATGGTGAAAAGCAATTGACTTTTTGTTGATGCAAATGGCATGGAATGTCATCTCAAAGTAGGCAGCAGCCTTCTAGAAGAAGAATTAGTGACCCCTCATGACCTATTGAAGGAAAATTTTGATGTTTTTACTTGGTCTTACAAATAATTAAAGGGAATTGATCCCACTGTGTGTCAACATCACATTGACCTAGAGCTTGATGCGCTAGGCTAGTGCATCAACCTCAAAGGTGCATGAATCCTAACTATTATGCCTTAGTCAAGATAGAGTTGCTGAAGCTCTTAAAAGCCAAATTTATCTACCCAATGGCCAATAGTGGATAAGTTTTTCCCATCTTCATACCTAAGAAGAATGGAAAGTTGCGGATCTGTGTAAAATTCTGAAAGTTAAATTCCAAAACAAAGAAAGATCATTTCCCTATCCCCTTCACTGATGGACTGTTAGACATAATGGTAGGTAATAACTCTATTCCTTGTTGGATGGTTTTAGTAAATACAACTAGGTGCAGATTGAAGAAGACCAATCCAAGAAAACTTGCACCATAGAATGGGAAACTATACTTACAAGAAGACCGATTCTACTACCTTTCAGTGAGTTATGATGATTGCATTCCAAAACCACTTGCATGATTTTATTGAGGTATATCTAGATGATTTTTTGTGTCTTCAGTTTGCTCTGTAAGAATTGGGGACACTTGGAGTAATGCTTTGAGCAATGCTCGAAGTATGGAATATCCCTCAATCTCGACAAATGCATCTTTGGGGTTTCTTTAGGAATTCTATTGGTCCACATTGTCTTCGCACAAGGAATAGCAACAAACCCTGCCAAGATTGAGAACATTATAGCCCTAACCACACCAAATAATCCAAAACAATTGAGAGGATTTCTTGTCCATATGGGCTACTACAGGAGGTTCATAGCACATTTTGCAACAAAGGTAGTACACAAGCTCCTAAGGAAAGATGTTGAGTTTAACTGGGTAGATGACTGTGAAGAAGCCTTTAATACCTTGAAAGAGTACATGATCATAGCATCCATCCTACAATCTCCTGATTGGGTGAAGGAATTCCATGTGCACACCAATGCATAAGTTGAAGAGCTAGGCATAGTTCTTTGTTAGAAAAGCTCCTCAAATCTGGACCAACCAATTTATTATGCAAGCCAAAAAGTCACTGATTGAGAGTGGAATATATAGTGACTGAGCTCGAGTGCTTAGCAATGGTATTTGCTTTGGAAAATTTTTGACATTACCTATTGTCAACACACTTCAAGTTCTATATGGATCATGATACTTTCTCTTTCTTGATAAACAAGGCTGATGTGAAAGGACTAATGATGAGATGGCTCCTTTTGTTCTAGGAGTTTGATTTTGAAGTGGTCACTAAACATGGTCATTTCCATGTGCCGGCCAATCATCTATCGTGAATCTCTCAAACTAAAGAAGAGGAGTAGGATGATTTGGATCGTCTTGATGCAGTTCTGTTTCTAGTGGAGACTGTGACCCCAGGGTGTGCACACATTGCCAAACTAAAGAAGAGGAGTAGGATGATTTGGATCTTCTTGATGCAATTTTGTTTCTAGTGGAGACTGTGAACCCATGGTGTGCACACATTGCCAACCTATTGACCACACAATAATATCCCCTAGTATCTCTAGTAGAGAGAAGAAGAAGTTTCTATTAGAACCAATCCCCTGCACCTTACTAGACGGTGCACTATAAAAGAAAGATAAGGATGAAGTATTATGGAGATGTGTTGTAGAAGATGAGATTGGAATCATCTTGAAAGCATGCCATGATAAGAAGCCATGTGGCAAACATTTTATAGGAGAAGAGACATCCAACATGAAGGCTTTGCTTATAGGATATTAGTAGCCTACATTGCATAAAGATGCCTATGACTACTATAAGTGCTATGATGCTTGTCAATGTATGGAGAAGCCTACCTGAATTAGTGCCGTGCCACTGCAGCCCATCCTTCCCTTGAAGCTATTTAAGAAGTGGGGTATCAATGTTGTGGGCCTAATCAACCCTCCAACCAGAGGGAAGCAGTACATATACATTCTGGTATGCATTGATTATGTGACAAAGTGGTGTGAAGCCAAGGCTCTCAAATAAGATTATGACAACAGTGTGAATGTATTCTTATATGAGAACATTATCATCCACTTTGATAGTCCCTTAGAGCTTGTCATTGAGATGACAGAGGTAGTCACTTTCTAAACAACATTATGAAAGATCTACAAGATCTGCCCTTGTAAGTCCACACCCTGCTACCCTAGAGCCAACGACCAAGTCAAAGTCTTCAATCACATTCTCTATTCGATCTTCATAAGAATGATTATCACACATCACCATAATTGGGATGATCGACTTATATGACATATTTGGACATATAGAACCCTCCATAAGGCCACAACATGACAAACACCTTTCAAGTTGGTCTATGGTACATAAGCCATCTTTCCTGTTGAGTTAGAATTGTCCTCTTTGAGAATGGTTATCAGAGAACACTTAGAAGATGTCGAGTATCTACAATGTCAGCTCCTACACTTGGAATGTCTAGACGAGAATCAAAGGATAGCCTTATAGTGCTTGCCGCCACACAAACCCAATGCAAAACTTACCATGATGGCTTCATCAAACAGAAATAATTCAAAGAAGGTGATCTCATCTTGGCCTATGATTCACATTTTGGTAAGTTTCTTGGAAAGCTTTAACAATGTTGGATGGGCCCTTACAAGGTACTTGCAGTCAACCCTAATGACTCCATTCAAATCTAGGCCATAGACACCTTTGAATATCTTTCTAATTAATTGCTATCATTTGAATAATTTGGGATCTTGACAATCACAGCCAACATTCCCTCTCCCCCTTTGGCGTCTCTCCTTAACTCTTCTCATATTACTTCTGATAGCTATCATCATTTGGAGTTTGTTGATGAAGCAAATTATTTCTACTATATCCTCTTCTCCAACTCTTGCCTTGTTTAGTTTCCTTTCCTTTCAGTCCAACTTATGTGGCGTAGCTAGTCCTGAATATTGGTATTCTTGCCTTTGAAAAAAAAAACAAAGAGCACATATAGGTTATGGGAGAAAAGGACTTCAATCTCTACCATGCTGACTTACTCTCTAAGAAAGGATGGAAACACCCTTGAGAGTAGAAAAGAAAAGAAAAACAAAAAACAAAAAAATTATTATGGGAGAAAAGAAAGAGTTTCCCTATCATAATAAGCCTCGCTCCAAGAAAAGGTAGTCACACCCTTGGAAGGAAAGCTAGCTCTACGAAAAAGGTGATAACACCCTGCAATCTAGGTTAGCTGACTCATCCATTAAACTCTCTAGGATGCAGTCTCGAAGCCATCTCCCTTGGTGCATTTCATCTTATCACTTTGCAAAGTGTCTAACTCCTCCAACAGACAAAAGTGCCAACATCCAAACCAAGTTGTTGATATATTGACTACTTACGCCTCTTCATCAATAGACATTATTTGTCATCATCAACAAGCCTGAGTTGATCTTCATCGACAACCCCTTGATTAATGTGAGCATTCATTCTAATCACATGGGGATGTGATCATAGACTACCCTCTTTATTCATCAATAGAGCATGAGAAAGAGGGTGGGGTGAGTGACTAGCCTTTTTTCCTTCAATTTAAATGAGAGGTGAGATGTATGAATGGAGCATTGCACTCACAAGTTGAGCCTCTGAATGCACAAAGCACAATATATTCATGTGCATAGCATCATAAGGCTCCTTGAACTTCCTTCTTGCATTGTATGTTGGCACAAGGTAGGATGCAATATTGCACCAATCAATTGCACACAAGGCATACAAAGCTTTGCACAAGTGGCAGTGAGGATTATATTAATGGATGTGAGGAACTAGGTTGCCCTCCTATATGTATCAATAGAGTGTGAGACAAAGGGGAGTTTGAGTGTGAGTAATCTTTCCTTCAATCAATTGAGAGATAAGGACTGAGGGATGTTCTGATATTGGCAATCAAGTCTGTTCACATTTCCCTATGCACACATGGGATAGGATTTTGTCACCACATCAAGACACATTGCTATCTTCTATGTATTGTACTATAAATCTCCTTGGCCTTCCTTATTGCACCTATGTCATATGGATTGGGACACACTAATGCACCATCAATTGTGTGCACTTTCATACTCTCTCTAAGCCATCGTTCTTGTCAATTTCTAAACCGTGTGTGAGATATGGGTTCCCTTCATTCCTCTCTGAGTGAGGTGAGCTATGTGATGTTAGACTGATCTATCATTCTAACATGATCAGTTATTGAGCTAAGTTTTGTATTCATTATCATCAATAAATTAACGGGTCTTTATCAACAATGTTACCTCCTTGGGTATTACTGCATGGTCCTTGCCATGATTAAAGTGTATTGTGGCGAGTTGTGATACCAACCCTAATACCTAGCACATCAACGACTATTGGCATCAACCACTTGCTTAATGGACCAAGTGTTTCTAATCCTACCTCTTGTATTTATATGTGTATGTTATTTTTCATGTGTGGGGATGTGAGGGTTCCATCAGTTGTGAGGTCCTAGGCCCCTGTTGATTAGCAAAACCAGTTTATTAAGGGTTGAAGTGTGGGGATGCATCCTTGCATATCTATGTTACAAAAACTCATGAAAATGCTAATTTTTATCTTTAAATGATGCAATCTCTTTTCTATGCCTTGCTAGGGTCCCCTCTCCACCCACTTGCCCTGTTTTACCCCATACTTGAGGTCTTTCCTTCTCCACTTGGTGATTTTCCATGTGAATGCACCCTTGCTTCATTGAAATTGCACTTTAATGTCACAGTCCTATTTGTCCCTTTGAACTGGACATTTTTCTCTTTTACAGTCCCTGTTCTTACTTATGGTTCATCCATTATTTCTTTTTTACCATTTTGACACTCTTCTTACGTATTTCAATGGGCACATACCCTATCGTCATGAAATTAAAGCCTAACCTTATAGCCCTATGACTTGATAGTCATTTGCAACACATCCCCTTGGACATTAAATTTTGACCATGGTTTTGTATGTATTTTTTGACATTTTTCCATGTGAACATCCATTTTTATGCCAGATGTGTTGTTTGAGTCTTCCATCTTGTTTCTCTTGTCGTCCTACACAATTTTTCTTTTTTTGCTACATCAATTTGACAAATAACTTTTTCACAATTAAAATTTCTAGTATTTTTTGGATGTGTCATCACAGCATACTCGTATGACCACCTATAATTTGTTTTGGCTACATGTTGTTGAGACCAACGTGTCACGTCCACCTTGCCTATGCCCTCGTGCAACACTCCACTCCCATCGCTACAAATTTATTTGCCTCACCCATCACACATGTGCAAGATGGAGATGATTGTGTTTCCTTGGTAATTACTGAGAAAAACAAACAACAAAAATAAACACAATCCTTTTAAAATTTCAAACTTAAAAGTTCAATTTTTCTTTTACAAAAACAAAAACAAAGCACCCTCCCCCAACCCTCGCAACCACCTCTCTCCTCTCTCTTCTTCTTTTCTTTCTCTTTGTTTCTTTTATTTTCTCTCCCCCCTCTCTCTCTGACTCTCTCCTCACCCCTCCCCATTTCCCTTTTCTCTCTCCTCCCCCTCTCTCTACATTCTCCCCCTTCCCCTCTCCCTTTTCCTTTCCCTCTCCCTCTCCCTCTCTTCTCCTTCTCGTTTTCCTCACCCTTTCTTCTTCTTCTTCTTCTTTTGCCTCTCCTTCCTCGCCTGCCAACCCATTTTCTGCCTAGCGTCAGTCGATTAGTGTAGTTGGTTATGCACTGTTTGACTTAGTAGGCCACTTTCCTTTATGTTGTATCTTATCTATAATTTGTGTACATTGTATAATGTGTAGAAGAAGAAGAAAAAACCAGCAAAAAAACGTTTTGGCCTCCATCTCTCTTCTTGTGTTCTTGAGTGAGCTTCCTCTTATGTACACATCTCCTACTGCCACTTGTGGCCTTTCCTTCTCTACCTACCATCCTTGCTTGGGCCTCCCACATAGCCCTCATATGTGCTACTTGCAGCTTCTCTTGCTTGCCCACTGCCACCATCACTGCCACTGCCTCTACCCCCCCACTCCTCCTCCTCCTCCTCCTCCCCAACTAACCCTCCATAACCCCCTTTCCCACTTACCTCCCACTAAAAAAACAAAGACCCCACAATTGCAACCTTCTCCCCATGGAGAACCCCCTCCTTAATCCCCGTTCACATGTAGGTCTATCAATTATTTTATGTGTGTTCTCCGTATGTGTTGTTCATGCATGGCTTTTCGTGGTCTGCATGTGTGGCTTGCTGATCATTCACGAGCATGGATGCGCACGGGGTTTTGTTCGTGCCATGGAGCTGATTGGAGCTGGTTGTTGTTCACGTGCTAAGTAGTGTAGCATAGTGCATCGTGGTACATGTTTTCCCACCACTTTAACTTCTTAAAAATATTTAGCAAATACAAAAAAAAACATAAAATATACAAAAAGATGTCATTTTGGCACAAAAAATACAAGCTATAAATTAACACAAAAATTTTAAAAAACTTAAAAGACCCCATAAAAACCTATGAAAAATTTTGGAAAATTCCATTCAAAATTACAAACCTTTTTTTATTGTTTGTCTTTCTAATTGGTTTATTTTAACACAATAAAAATTCAAAAAATCTATAAAAATACAAAAATAAAGTATAAAAAAATACATGCCATGTTTTGGTCTTTCACACTGTCAATTTTTCACATTGGCTAGATTACATTTTGGTTTCCTTCATGGATGTGGCCATTACTTTTTCGTCTACGCATTTAGACTAGGGTGCATATATCCACCCTACAACTATCAATTTTTCTGTTTTTTTCGTGCACGACAAACCACATTTAATTCCTAAAACGAATCCAAATGATCCTCTTTTCCACATGCATTCCGTGCCCAATACAACCTTGAAATGAAATACAATAAACCCATCATTCACATGGCATGCGCTTCCTACACCAAATACACATTTTTTATTTGATAAAAGAAACTAGTCATCACTCATACGTGTGCTAGCCAAAAAGCGTTACATATGATAATTTTTAAGAATGAATCTGCATTTTGAGACCCTCCAAGTTGGGTACAAAGTCTAAGCTATGTTAATGCATCGTGTGCACTTAATAATTTTTAATGGATAAAAGGAACCATCATTTTCTTTTCTAATGTTTATCACCTAATTGAAATTTCGCCCATTGGTAATAAAAATTTTAAAATCCACCTAAAATTAAAACTAAATCTACTCACTTCTTATTGATCACTAATTCAATGAACACACTATGAGGGTTTG
This sequence comes from Lygodium microphyllum, assembly GCF_053477565.2. Classification (NCBI taxonomy): domain Eukaryota; kingdom Viridiplantae; phylum Streptophyta; class Polypodiopsida; order Schizaeales; family Lygodiaceae; genus Lygodium; species Lygodium microphyllum. The sequence continues at coordinate 82,882,536 of NC_141149.1, forward strand.
TGGGTGACATAATCTAGTGTCAGTGTATTGTAGAGTCGTGTTCTATCTAGTCTATCTATGGTAGAGAGTTGTTGATGCATTTGGATTTGCTAGCTTCATGGTATTTTTTTGGTCACGTTCAGGATGATACAGTTTGTATTTTCTTTTGTTTTTCTTGTGTGATATGGAGATTATGGTGCCATTGTATTGTATATCATGAAGCTTTCGGTTGCATAAGTGCGTAAGTCATGTCAAAGTTTTTGTAGGATATGGTTTGTTTAGGGTGGTCAGTGGTCATGTGTATGAGTTGATGCCTTATCAATCTCTTATATATATTTATTCTATTATTTTCAAGCATTTTTTTGGTATGTGTAGTGTGTTTTGTTATCATTTGAATGGCATCTCAACCCTCCAATATGTTTCTCTCGTTTGTAGAGACTATTCTCCACTATTGAAATCAAACTTTATTATTAAGGCTGGCCTTTCCAACTTTATGGCTCTTTCATTGCCACTAATTCCTGATGATCCTGCTCTATGTGATGAGTTCTTATCCTCTTATAGCAAGCAAGATGGTTCTATTTGAGATACCATTGTTATGATGATAGCCAGAGGCTTGGGGCAAGCTTTGTCTCTTACTTAGCATGGAGAGGCTTTTCTAGTAGCCCTTTAGCTCTTAGCTAATGAGGACATTATCAAGGTATTGCAAAAACAAACTTGCATACCATTATGGATCCTAAGAAATTTCTCACCATCTCAGGTGTCTCAGTAGCAATGATTTTTGATCCATTTTGAAAGCTGTTGTGTCAATTTCTTCACGATAGGTTCATACCTACCAAGACTCCATCTAATTATTTGTCTATTCATCACCTCCAAAATGGTGCTTAAAGGTGTGGTCATTCCTTGGAGTTTGTACATTTGTACAAAAATGGATCAACATTTTATTAAGGTCACTAGGGGTAGTGTGACTAATGTCACCTATGGGTCGTATTTATATGCTTTTTTGACATACTCTGCCTCTATCAAGGAAATTCCACCACCTCCTAAGAACCTTTCAGTGGTTCCTCCTCCTATAGAAGATCTTGAGCCCATCCTTGAAGATAATGATTCTCCTCCTCCTCTAATAGTTCAAAGAAAGCGCTTAAAGCGTGCGGCTAAAACTATTCTAATTCTAGTTCCTCTTATGTCAGTCCCTACTACATCATGAAGTGCTCTTCCTGTTGCCTTACATCTACGAATTTGTTTAGGGTGCATAGAGATGGTAATATAGAAATATCAATTTCTTCTCTACACCACTTGGTAGCATGAGATTCCATTCCTTTCTTGTGTAATAATATTCAAAGCTCCATAAAGGTATTAGTTACTACATGTATTCAACAATTACATTCTTCTTTTATGAGGAGATGTAACAGTCCAAGGAGGAGTCATGCAAGGCTACTACAAAGCTTGCCTCGACTAAAGACATCCTACTTGATTTATTCAAATAAATGGAGCAACATACTAAAGTATTAGAAGCTTAGAAAGTGGAAGTATCCTCTTTGCAAGCCCAATTAATGGAAGAAAAAACTCAAGTAGCTACTGTTATTGAGGAAAGATATTGTCTTTCTAATTGTTAACCACGATGCGAGATGGAAAAAATAAAATTCAAAATAGGGAATAATGCAAAAAAATGCACCTTGGCAAACGAAAAAGAGAGGAAAGGCCAAAGGCACAAAAGGTCAAGTAGAAGGCACAATTTAAAATATAAAGGTGTCACAAAATTTTTGCAAAAGAGCACCAAGCTCCCTCTTATGCAAATTGTAAAATCTAGATGAGCATAGGTGAAGGGATAAGGCATCTAGAAGCGAATAGGGAAAGAAGACCTTGGCAAGATACCCGATCATGTAAGAAAGGGGATGGGTGCCCAAGGGATTTAAGGCTTGTATATAAACTCAAAAAGTGAATGAGAAGCTCATTCTTTGTGTGTGGCTAAAGTGGCTTCTTCTTCTTCTTCTCTTCTTCCCTTCCCTTCTTGTTTGTGTTGAGAGGGGGGGTGTGAGAGTATGAGGGAGTGTGAGAGTATGAGGGAGTGAGTGTGTGAATGTGAGATACTAAAGAGGAGAAGCTCTCCATCTTCTCCTCTCTTTTCTTCTCTTGTCTCGCACATGGCTATGGAGGATGGATCTTGAGGAAGAAGGCCTGAGGTTACTTGAGCTTGAATCTAGGATTGTGGAGCTACTGGAGTGCTTGAGGGAGGAGACCACTCATTCGAGCATCAAGGTAAGCTCACTACACCTGTAGGATTGGAAGCGTGTCGCCTAGGTGAGATATAGCCATTAGAGCTTGCTTGAAATGCTTAAACAATAAGTGGTCCGTGGGTCTTGGCAGTCAAGCATGAGCTCCCAAAACATTTTGGTTTCGTTGTCGAGACCAACAGATTCAAGATTGAGCACTTGCACCCTTCAAGTCAAGCATTGAAGTAGGGTTTCATCTCTGAATCGGTGCTTAGGCAGGAGATTTCAGAGTTTTAGGAGGCAAACAACTCATACACGATACAGAGCTCTCAGCTCTTTTTCCAATCACAACACCATTTACCTTGAACTTATATCCAAGAGTAACATTCTCTAGAAACTCCAAGGTGTCTCTTACATCCTTAAGACTCCACTTTGAAGTAATGTTCACCTCCTTTACTTCTTGTGCGGTAACTTAAACTGTAAGTTTCAATGTCTTACAATCAATATCTAAATCTAAAGGAACCCAAGCACCTAATCTAAGTTTGTATCTTTTGTAATCAAAACCTATGATAAGAGATTGTCGAGATATAATATAGGATAAACCTAATGATTGAGGGCACACATTGCACCTTATGAAGTCACCTTTGTGGTCAAATTCCTTGACTTTCCAACATAGACCTAAAATTTTATCCAAATATTCCTTTGAAAAATTTCAATTTAGCCATGAAACCTTCGTCTGTTGTAAACATGTTGTTTTAAAGCAAGCTACAAAAACATGCAAAGGTAAGAACCACGATAAGCGTACTCTTCTCGAGATCCTTCTAGGAGTCATAGCCTTTTGAAAATCTTGAGCAATCTTGAGTTTAAATCTCTCCATTGTTGCTTCATCAGGCATCTCCCAATCCAAAGATGAGAGGCTTGGCAAGTGCAGATTTTCAAGGTATCCATACACACCTGCTCTCGAAGGAACCACATATTGTGCATAATACACAAAAAATTCACTTTCATGAAAAAAACTCGTGGTCTGATTAGCATAAATAATGTCTACAAATTCTTTATGAATGGCATGGAATGTTCTGCTAAGGCTCTCCACAGGTTTCCCACTCGAAACTTGTTGATGGAAAGATATCTACAACCAACAATCCATTATTTAGCATATGCTTCAAACAAAACCATATACTCACGTAAACCTGACAACTCAAACTTACCGTGTGCTTGCTGGGAAAAACATTCCCATGGAGCCAAGTGCATATCTCTAGCCATGTAATCATGTTGCACCAAAGCAAACCAGCCTTGAGGTGTGGTTTTGAAGGCAAAGATACGTCCCTTCCAATGATATTTGATATCCCCTTGTTTTGTTTTTTTCACTCTGTGAGAGCCCCTACAAGATGGTAGCATTGTAACCCAATCATTTATAGTAAATATTTTGGGCTCCCAGTCTCCATTTGTGCTCTTGCTATACATGGTGCAAGAGTTTATGGAATGAGAAGGATGCCATGTAAAAGACAACAAGTATGCAGACAATGTGCAGAGAAAGAAACCTAAAGAGAGAGGTCAAGGAGACAAATTAAAAATACTATGAGCACCAAGAACTTTGAAAATTCTCTTGATTTTCAAAATGTTATTAATTAACTTAACTTTGACATGTCTTCGTCAGAGGTTTTGACAGCTTTTATTAGTTAATAGGGGCCGTTGGGACTACCAAAACTTGTCAAGGTTTGAAGATTTTGGCTAAATAGGAGGGGAGAACCACAAAATGAACTCTACTATCTCAAAAGTAAAGGAGACAAGAATACCATATTTTTGTCCACGTGGCAAAATCTCTTTGGCCCTTTCTTTAATCCACGGATTAACAAAAGTGCCGTATTTAACATTTTTTGGCCCTAATGCATTGACAAGGCATGAGTACAAACGAGGCAGCACTCGGGCATTGGAACAAAGGTTTAAGACCTAAGGAAGGGGGGGTTGAAGGCTCATTTCCAGCTTCAACAAAGAGAGAGAGAGAGAGAGAGAGAGAGAGAGAGAGAGAGAGAGAGAGAGAGAGAGAGAGAGAGAGAGAGAGAGAGAGAGAGAGAGAGAGAGAGAGAGAGAGAGAGAGAGAGAGAGAGAGAAGAGAGATACCTAGGGCTTGCGTTGGATTGATCGACTTGTGTGGGAGTTTTCCGACCATTCCAGGTATATATAAACCTATCCCCTTTCCCATTCTTGCTTTCTAGAGGTGTATGTAACCTTACATGCATTAAATCAGAACCATGAATCAAGATTTTGCCATCGCGGTTGGTGCACCATCGGAATTAGACCATGTTGTCAGAGTCTGATTCCTAGAATTGAACTCAGGCATCCGATTTTGGATCATTGCATGGTTCAATTCTCAACAATCGATGCTCAGACACTATTCAAATTGTCCAATCTGACTCAATTGGCAATTAGATTCGGCCCCCCTATGACCCATTCGCTTGGACGCATAACTTGTCTGATTCAAACTATTGGCCATCGGCGGACACTCAGACTCACAAAAATTGGACTTCCTAAAAATTGGACCACCCACGCTTAGACGTTCGATTTAAGAAACAAACACTGAGAATTGGACCCTCTCAAATCATACCAAAAGCTGGAAGTGAGTATTGACAAATCTAGCGCATCTTGGGCAAAGTAGAGCACCTTTCGTGATAGGGAAACCTTTTAGTAGCCTTTCAGATGTATCGAACAACTCATGGAGCTTCTTGACTGCATGTAGAATGACCTACAAACCTTGAAGCAAGGCGAGGTGACTCACAAGTTGTCCAGCCTTTTTAGAGCCACAAATCAACCCGTAGACCTCGATTATGAATAGACCTCAATTATGAATTGATTGAGCTGAAATACACAATAGAGGCCCTAGAGACCACTGAGAGTGGCTAGCAACGGAGCCTAGAGCCATACTTAGTTGAGGACATAGAAGGGAGTGTGAGAGTTGCATCTATCATGCTACATTCACACACCACACTATTTTTGACACTTGAAGTGCGGTTAAAAAGATTGAAAGCATGATTTTGCACAGTGCACGGAAAGAGCACCATGTGTACTCGGAGTGTATATAAGTTGAGGCTGGTTTGTAATAAAGAAAAGAACACACTCCAACATAATAAGCAAAATGAACCCACCAATAGGAGACAACCCTCAAACTAAGACGGTCGAGTTATCAAGAGTCTCAATCCGCATGACCAAGAGAGAGACAAAACATGGAAAGACAGACACGTAGAAGGATCAACACCATTGGAGGCGCAACATTGCCTGACTTGATCGACCTCATCAACAACTTGGTGGAGCAAGAGGATGTAGACATGGCAAGAACTAGTACGAACCATGGAAGCGATGAGCTCGACTTGGGAGATTTCTCAGTCAAAATCTAGTGAATGATGAGTAAATACGATCTATAAATGTGGATGGACCAACATAGTTGATCGATGATTTTTGAAATTGAGAAGAGCTTAAAAATAGCCAAAAAATCTAAATTTCAAGGGAAAAATAGACTTCGTTGAAGGCGACAGCTGCAATCAGTACGATTTTAAGCGGCAAAGCCCTGAAAGTGCTTCAAAGACCCATCGAGTGACTGTTGGAGAATTTTCATAATTTATCAGCATGGCAGATGAGACTCTAGGAGATGCCGAGCAGTGGGGGACTTTGAGACAGATGACCAAGAATTTTTAGAAGCTGATTCAGATGCCGAACACGGGAGGTGTGCCAAAAATTGGCCAACCATTTGAGAATGGAAGGGGTGTGACCCTTTGGAAGCCCCTTGGGCCCCCAAAATTTGACTATTGAGGGGCGGGGGGGCATTTTTCTTCATAGAAAAAAAAGAAGATGGAGATGGCAGCAGCGTAGGCGCAAAATGGGGGTTGGGGGGGCTTCAAGGCTTCTTCTACCTCAAAGCACCCCCCCAATAGATTACATATATGATCTTTATCTTCTCTACGCTCCCTATTGCCGCCTTTGGCCTCTGAAATGGTTGCCCGAATGAGGAGGTTCAAAACCAATCTTTCTCTCTCCTCCCTCTCTCTCCTCGTAAGGGGCAGTTCATGCCCATGAAGAATAACAAATACCAATTGAAGGATGCTTGCCCGGCATGAATCGGATTGCTCCAAGATCAAGAGGAGGCTGAGGAGAGATGTTCAAAATTCAAGATCTATTGCTGGTCGATCCATTGGCAACTCAAAAAAATTAATTACAAAGCCCGCAACATGCAAATAAGTGGTATGCCTCATTTTTATAAAGGAAATTTGCTTCTTTTTTATGTTTGATGGTTGAAATGGAATTCATATGGAACAAAAATTTGTTTGGATCTTGTTTTCATTATGATTGAGGGCTGTGCATTACATTTTTTTAGTAATGTTAAATAGTTGTAATAGTTAAATTATAGCCCGAAAAGCACATTTTTAGTGTAAAAATAAAGGTTTTATTGGTTTCAAGTGGGAAAAAAAGATACGCATGGGATAAAATTTTGAGACAAAGCATCTTTCAACTATCATAATTAGTCACTAATCATAAATAAAAAAATAACCTATTTTTATGGACAAATAAATAGAGAAAAATAGTTAAAAATGGAAAAAATAGGATTTTCGCGTTATAAAAATCTAGAAAATTATGATTCGTGGTTGTGGCTGTATAACAAAGCTGAGGCATGAAGCTTGACTTCAGTTTGGCTTTGCTTATGCATTATAGTTCATGCTTTTTTCATTTTATGTGAAAAATACATACAAAATAATGCCCTTACACCTATGCAACGCATCATAACTTAAATGTTAGAGGGAAAGGGTGAGGTTAAGAGATAAAGAGGGTTGAGAGGGATTGAATTTATAAAACATTTGATTGTGTATTTCATTTAGAATTGTGATAATTGAGTCTAAGGGGCTAGTAGCACGAGAAATTGGTGCTAGTCTCCATACATTGAAGCATACGTTTAGTGAAAATCATAAAAGGACTGTTTTTTCCACATCACAAAATGCTAATTTGATTAATATTGTTTGTGAACTATGCATGATGACTGGTATCAGTCTTGGATTGCATAGCAATTGTCTTCCTAGGACATGACTTACACGCTGATGGAAAGGAGCGTTTGCTGTAGGTCAATTGTACGCTTTCCTTTGGGATTGTTTAGTGAGGATTTAAATATATTTGGATCGTAAAAAACCAAGAAAAAATTAGAGTTTGTGCGTTATGTCTTATATGTTAGAGCAACGCATCTTGGGGCCAATCCTTGAGGTGTAGGAGAGTCGCAATGGAGCTGCAACAATCAGTTGAGGGGAGCTTCCTGATGTTTGTGTGATGAGGAACTATTCCTACATATTATGGGATCTCCCTATGAGGAGAACGAAAGGTAAACGTTGGACTACATATCAGCTACAAATGCATAATTAAGTCTATCTAGTGTTCATCAGTGTATTACAGACGCTCCTGGCTCGTGAGGCCGTGTGGTGGGGTTATCTATTTTGTGCATGAGGTCTGGCTAGTGCCATAGCCAATGCCGGCCCATTTTAGGTCCCATCAGTTGTGCGTCTATCGGGAGCCGCCAACAAGTGGTGGTTTCGAATCTAGGGCTTCTAGGGACTAAATAGTTGGTTTATGTCCTCTGACAAGAACCGTCAAGCCAAAATACAAAAAGCAGAACGTGCTGAGAGGGCTAAACTATAGTTGGAGATTGTAAGGCATTATTCCCCTCAAAGAAGTAGCCCACTATGCATAAGCAATAATGGTTCTAATAACTTGAGTGCCATAAGTAGCCCTTTGAGCATAGGTGGAAGTCTTAGTACTTTCCCACTTCTAGTCAATCAACCCACTTCAAGTGGGGGTGTAGTTTTACCTACACAAGCTCCTGTTGTCAATCTAGTTGTAGCCATGGCACAACCCATCGTAATTCTAGCAGGTATACCAGATTTACCAGCATTAGGAGCACCTTTGCCCATCTTTCGGCAAAAGAAGATCGAGAACTCCATATTGAGGAGTTTCAAAGGCTCATGTTCAACTATCGAATCCAATATGAAGGACACCTAATGATGTTCTTCAATATGACATTAAAAGGAAGGATAGAGTAGCTGCGAAGAAGCTTGTTGTGGCCATTCCAGGTGGTTTCGTCCCCTTTCCAAGTATTTTTTCCCTTTAGCAAATAATGATACATGTGTATGTAAGGGTAATTTCTTTCTGTTTGTTGGGGATCGTCAATTAAGGCATGAAGTCCCAAGTTTAGGTTCTATATGACTAGGGGGAGGTCTAAGTAGTCATTGCCTCTTGTACTGGCATTGTCAGACACTAAAAGACCTGTTTTAGATGGGAGTTCTAGTGACCTTGTTCTGCTGACCTATTATGCAAATGTTCTAGGAGGTCCTATTATTGTGGGGTAGTTAGAGAAGCCTATTAAAAATAACCAAAAGAAAAAAACCCTAAATATATGAAGGAAAATATATGAATATACGGGGGTGTGTAAAAAGGGGTTCTAACCCATATACAAACAGAGCAGAAAGAACAATCTTTGAGCAATTGTTCATTGCCTTGCGAAGGCCTATTAGGTTCTTGGGGACAAGATAAGACCTGGTGCCGATGCCTTGTCTTCCTAGGGGTGGCAACTCGCTGAAAAAACAAAGTAAATAAAAGAAGGTTAGAGCGAAAATAAAAGTGAGTGTTAGAAAAGGATTAAGTGTCGCCTTGCACGGGATTGGTAGGTTCTTGGGTATCGAGACAGGACCTGAGGTCGATGCCTTGTTCTCCTTGGGGCACTATACTCAGCTTCCTCCTTTTTACACATCCGTGTATGGAAAATTAGAAGCTAAAAGGAAATGTGCTACAAGACACCATTTATTGATCAGGCTATAGGAGTCCTCACCTAGTCGGAGCTCCTCGTTGTGTTGACCTTAGTTAGGTAGGTTGTTCAGACCACCACTTAGGATTACCTCTCTCATAGTTCTTTTTAGCTTGGCCGTGTTGGAGCAGTTGGTTAGTGACTCGCTTTGGGATTATGCTAGGATATGCTAGGCCTACTCCTCGTGGATTGCATGCCTTGGTTTTGTTTGAGGGTAGGGTGAGAGATGTGATGTGTTTTGTTGTGTATTTATTTTGTATTAGCTTGATGCTCTTTGTGGTTGTGTTTCTGTGTAGATCTGTTTGTGGGATTTGACAAGTTGAGTCGCCCTATCCCGTGCTCGCCAATGATAGATGATTTTTTATGCTGAGAAGTGCTTAAAAATGGCCAAAAAAATCTGAATTTCAAGGGAAGACGCAGCTGCAATCAGAACGATTTTAAGCAGCAAAGCCCCAAAAGTGCTTTAGAGACCCACCAAGCGATGGTTGGGAAATTTTCATAATTTCTTAGCATGTCAAATGAGACTCTAGGAGATGTCTGGCAGTGGGGGACTTCGAGACGAACACCCATGAATTTTTCAAAGCTAATTTGAACGCTCAACACAGGAGGAGTGCCAAAAATTGGCCAACCATTTGAGAATGGAAGGGGTGTGACCCTTTGGGGCCCCTTGGGCCTCCAAAATTTGACGATTGAGGGGGAGGGGCATTTTTCTTCACAAAAAAAGAAAGAAGATGGAGATGGCAGTAGCACAGGCACAAAATGGGGGTTGGGGGGGCTACAAGGCTTCTTCCACCTCAAAGCACCCCCACCCCCAACAGATAACATACATGATATTTATCTTCTCTACGCTCCCTATCACCACCTTTGGCCTATGATGACGAGGCACAAAACCAATATTTCTCTCTCTTGCCTCTCTGCCCCCTTAAGGGGCAGTTCATGTCCATGAAGAAGAATGAAGACTGATTGAAGGATGCTTGCCCAGCATGAACGAGATTGTTCCAAGATCAAGAGGAGGCCGAGGGGAGATATTCAGCATTGAAGATTTGTTGCTAGTCGGTCCATTGGCAACTCAAAAAAATTAATTACAAAACCCGCAACATGCAAATAAGCGGTATGTCTCATTTTTACAAAGGAAATTTGCTTCCTTTTTATGTTTGATGGTTGAAATGGAATTCATATGGAATTAAAAAAAGGATCTTTTTTAATTATGATTGAGGATTGTGCATTAAAAAAATGTAGATCCATAATAATAAGTAGTCGTAATAATTAAATTATAGCCCGAAAAGCGCCTTTTTAGTGTAAAAATGAAGATTTTCTGGTTTCGGGTGGGAAAAAAGATGCGCATGGGATAAAATTCTAAGACAAAACATCTTTTAGCTGTCATAATCAGTCACTAATCATAAATTTAAAAAAACCTATTTTTATGCTCAAATAAATAGAGAAAAATAGCTAAAAATGAAAAAAAAAGGATTTTTATGTTATAAAAATCTAAAAAATTATGATTCGTGGTTGTATCTGTATAAAAAAGCTGAGACATGAATTTTGACTTCAGTTTGGCTTTGTTTATGCGTTATAGTTCATGTTTTTTCCATTTTATGCGAAAAATACATACAAAATAATACCCTTACACCTATGAAACACAGCATAACCTAAACATTAGAGGGAAAGGGTGAGGTTAAGAGATAAAGAGGACTGAGAGGATTTGAATTTTTGAAACATTTGATTATTCATTTCATTTAGAATTGTGATAATTGAGTCTAAGGGGCTAGAAGCACGAGAAATCGGTGCTAGTCTCCATACATCGAAGCATATGTTTAGTGAAAATCATGAAAGGGTTGTTTTTTCCACATCATAAATTGCTAATTTGATAAATATTATTTGTGAACTAGGATCATATGCACTATGCATTATGCATGACATGATATTAGTCCTGGATTGCATAGCAATTATCTTTCTAAGACATGACTTACACGCTGAGTGGAAAGGAGCCTTTGCTGTAGGTCAGTTGTATGCTTTCCTTGGGATTGTTTGGTGAGGATTTATATATTCCTAGATCATAAAAACCCAAGAAAAGTGTGGATTTTGTGCGTTATGTCTTATATGTTGGAGCGACGCATCTTGGGGCCAATCCCGAGGTGTAGGAGAGTCACAATGGAGCCGCAGCAATCAGCCGAGGGGAGCTTCCTGATGTTTGTGTGACGAGGCACTATGCCTACATGTTATGGGATCTCCCTCTGAGGAGAAGGGAAGGTAAACGTTGGACTACATATCAGCTACAAACACATAATTAATTCTATCTAGTGTTCATCGGTGTATTACAGACACTCCTGGCCCATGAGGCCATGTGGTGGGGTTGTCTGTTTTGTGCATAAGGTCTAGCTAGTGCCGGCCCTTTTTAGGTCCCATCAATGGTAGGCCATTAGAGGAAATCATAAGAGACATCGAGGAGGAGAGGAAATTAGCACGTAAGGCATTACAGAGCATCGCATTCTACAACCAGGAGCAACATGCTAGGAAATTGTGGCAAGACAACATAAAGATGCAAGAAGTCAATCAAAGATTCCTGTAGTAGTAAAGTAGCTAGACAACGAGCAATGACCCATATAGTTTCATAGAGCAATTTGAGAGAGTCTGCAAGGCTAACAGCCTCACCAATCTTGCTCATCAACACTCACAATCTTTTGGCCTATGCCTAGGCGATAAGGGTAGGACATGGTACATGAGCTTAGATGATGGGGAGTGCAACAACCTCAAGAATCTCTTCATTCAGAGATTCTTTGAGGCTGTCTACTCCAATAATCTCATAGTTCAGCTGATGAATATCAAGCAAAAGGAAAAAGAGGACATTAGGACTATGTTACCAAGTGCAGAGTCTCTATAAAAGGATCCCAACTAACGAATGACCCACCAAGAGAGCAGTCTCCATAGTCTCTATCAACAAAATACACAATGAGGAACTCTACAAGGCCTTGGCAAGAAACTCGAGCCTGCAGAGAGACACACTAGCTAGGGTCTTTGAAGAGGCCATACGAGTGGACAACCAGCTTAACAAGAGAAGCTCCAAGATCTCTAATTGGGATGAAGCTAACCTTAGATCCCTAGAAAGGGCCACAACATCTAATGAACAGTCAATCCCAAGCACCCAAGATAAAAGGAAAAGCGCTAACCAGAGTTAAGAGCTAGCACAAATGAAGATCAAGCTAGCTGGACTACAAGAAATGGTAAGGAGACCTATGCATCCACATGTCCAACATGTACACTATGATTGAAACCACATTCCAACAGAGTGTCAAGACCCTCAGTCTCGACCTTGTGCCAATTGTGGTAGGTTTGATCATGATACCATGCATTGTAGACTTCCAAGAAGACTTCCATACTCACAACCTTACATACAACCAAACCTAGGGAGTAGACCACCAAATTTCTTTAGGAGGGGAGGCCCATTGGCTCTTCTAGCACCTAATGACATGAACCTAGACATCCCTAGGATGGAAATTAACTGCACATGTATACCTAGGCTGCCTTGACCTTTTGTAACCCACCCATTGAGCAATGCTCCAGTCCACTATGTGGAGGAGCCAAAGGATGAAGATGCATATGTAAACCCTTACATCTCATATGATGAAGAGGGTAACCCGATCCTTATGGACTATTGACCAGTGCCAATGATGGCATTAGGCAGAGGTAGAGGTAGAGGCCTAGGAGGAGGGCAAACCCAAGAGCTGATTGCTTGTTAGACTTGGGGTCATCCAGGGCACATGTCCTCACATTGCTCCGAGAGGGAGCAAGGCAATCAAGAAAAGACAGACCTTAGATGTGTAGAGTGTGAAATCACCTACTATTTGCTAATTTCCCTAGACGGAAACCATCCTCTAGCTCATCAATCGTGCCATCAGTACGTTGGGGCTGTTTGGAGTTGACATGATCAACAGAGAGGCTACACCCATCTCATTGCATGTTATGACCCGAGCATAGACAAAGTGGGCCGCCGGCATATCATTACCACGTAGCTTCAATAGGAAAGAAGAGCCGTAGGTGAAGGAAGAAGAAAAGTGAAGGAAAGGTTGAACTTAAAATTGAGGATGCCACAACACCACTCGCAAGGAAGAAAGTCACAGATATAGAGGCAAAAACATTTGCTTCAAAGATTGTAGAAAAAGAGAGTACTAAACTTGGTTGGGGAGTACCCCAATCCGAAGTGCCAACTTGAAGCCATAGATAAAGTTAAGGAATCAGTGAGAGAGAAGTCCAAGAATACTTAAAGGATGTTGAGCTCATCTTGTAAGATGAAATCAATGATCTCTCTAGTGTGAGCACACCGGTTTCACCTATGTGACCGAAGTCAAGAGATGCCACTGCACCTCAAGCAGTGTTGAATAGAAAGAGCTTGAATGCCACATGCCAGCAAGCTAGCCAGGGCCATTGCCCAAGGAGCATAGAATCAAGAGATAAGCAAGCAAGTAGCAATCTTCTTGCAATGATAATAACCACCCCAATAACTTTGAGCTTTGGAGAATTGCTTAGGCATCATCCTACATTGTGGCAAGAGTTGAAATAGTGGGTGGAAGGATCACTTCATCAATGGGCAGTTGACTTGCATGACTACAACACATTGATGCACATACCAAGCTTGACACTACACTCAATGCCCAATACCTTACATGTCAACACTTTTTGGGAAGGCACAGAGATGCATGTAGTCTTACTAGTCCTAGCACTAATAGACACAACAAGAAAAGGAATGGTAGACATGGGGCTAGGAGTCAGTGTGCTTAGCCATGGTGATGCTCCAGGCTTGGGGTGACCCGCCTTTGAGAATGCTAGGTTTAATGTCACATTGGCCAATGGGATGAAGGTCAAACCATTTGGAGTGCTGAAAAATTGGCCATTGAAGATCATAGGATTCTAATTATTAGTAGACTTCATCATCATGAAGGGAGTTTACTACGATATCCTGCTAGGCCGACCTTGGATGCAGATTGCATGATTCATAGAAGATTGTGGCAATGGTTTTTTCTTCTTAAGAAATTGAACATAAGCAATGAGGGTAGAAATGGACACCTAGAAGACTACGCTAGTTGACCTTGACACACCATCTCATCTCTGTTGAAGGGTGATACTCATGTTAGAAAATCCTATGGGGTCGTTAACAAAGTATATCCCTTGCCCCTTGAGGATGAGCGCGATTGGATGCACATGCTAGCCATGATCAATCTACCATTCTTTGACAATGAGGAATACGAACAAGCTGCTAATGCAATTGGTGAGCCCAAGGAACCCTCACTACCACCATGCATGATGGCTAGAAATCCTAGTGAATAGCCCACCCCTATCACATTCCATATCCCAAATGACAAGTGAGAGCTCCACGAAATCTTAGAGCACTTGATAGAAGAGCTAGTTGGTAATCTAGCCGTTGCTAACCTCAAACCCCTCAAGGATCTCTTGGATGAACCCAAGTGGAGGTGGCAACCCAGCCGCCGCAAGCTGGCAGCACTTTTGACGGAAGAGCTAGCTGGCAACCCAACTGTCGCTAACCTCAAACCCCTCAAGGATCTCTTGGATAAACCCAAGTGGAGGTGGATGAAGGTGCATGATTTTAAATTCATGTACAATTGGGCTCTAGTCAACTGATAAGAAAGAAATGGAGGATCAAGGCTTAGGATATGATAAGAAGTTGGATGAGGATAGTTCAGATGATGATTATAAAGATTGTTATTCTATGAACGGAAATAGTAAAGAGAAGACTGACACAATAGAATACGGCACGGATGGTTGGGTAATTGAGAAAATCATAGTAGACTTAAAGCCGTAGAGTGCCAATGCATTTAGAATAGAAAGGGGAGTTCTCAGAACTGAATGTGGCTAGACCATTTAGGGGTGATGGATTATGAGCAAGCAGGGTTAGTTGAGCCACTTGTCGTGCCTCTATTGTGAATGGAATCACCGTCAGAGCCACGATCACCAGGAGAGACTCCCTCTTCTAGTGTGATGGAGAGTTCGATTTTGAATCGGAAGGGAGCTCAAAAAGAAACCTCAAGATACCTCAATCTCCTAATACAAAATGCACCAAAGGAGACCTACTGGTCCACCTAAGGCACCGACGGTGGAAGGAGGAAAGAAAGAGACCATCTAGGGAGTCAAAAGCTAGAGAACAGAAAAAATCGCAAGACCTACTGAAACAATTCATGAAGTTCAAGAGAGGCGATAGCGTAGTGATCTTGCTAGGAGCCAAATGACAAGGGAAAGCAAGAAAGCCTATAGAAGGACTTGTCAAAGTGAAAGAGGTTAATTTGGCTGAAGAAGGGCAAACACCCCGACCTATCTTTGTCATTGATGATGACTTGAGCAAGCAAGAAGAAGAAATTCTAATTTCTCTCTTATGAGAGTACATATGCGTCTTTGCTTGGTCACTTGATGAGCTTAAAGGAGTGGATCCATGTATAGTGACTCGAAACATCTCCATGACACCTGATGCAACACCAATCAGTAACCATATCCGATGAATCCCAATCATGCTCATGCACTCAAGGAGGAGATAGACAAATTATTAAGAGCAGGATTCATCTATGAAATTAAGCACACGGACTAGGTCTCACCCATTGCAATTGTCCTCAAGAAAAATGAAAAAATCAGAGTGTGCATCAATTAAAAGAAAGTCAATGCTGCAACGAAGAGAGACAATTATCCACTGTCGTACATTGAGCATGAGAGTGGCTGGCAAGGAAGCCTATAGTTTCCTGGACAGTTTCTCAAGTTACAATCAAGTGCATCCTAATGATAGGCATAATACTACATTCACTACTAAGTGGGGTGTCTTTGCCTACATAGTCATGCCCTTTGGATTGACAAATGCACCAGCCACATTCCAACGGCTCATGTGTACCATCTTCAAGGACATGCTTTAATGGGAGTTACATGTGTTTGTTGATGACCTATGTATTCACTTGAGTTGGAGAGAACACCTAGGCAAGCTCCACGTAATCTTTGAATGATGCAAACCCCCTTAAGTTCTAGCTATGTCCAAGAAAAACATTGCCACTGACTTCTCAAAAGTTAGGGTTATTGTCGATCTTCCACCACCAACCAATTACAAGGGAGTTCAATGCTTCCTAAGGCATATAGGATACTATCGGTGATTTGTGTTGCACTATGCATTAATTGCTAGACCACTCTACAAACTGCTAATAATATTCAAATGGACCGACAAATGCTAACGTCCATATGAAGAGTTGAAAAATACTTTGACAAGCGCACCAATACTACGTGCCCTAGACTAGACCAAAAATTTTCACGTCCACATTGATGCCTTTAGGTTTGCCATGGGGACAATCGTTGAGATTGAGAGAGGCAGAGATAGAGTGAGGAGCAAGCATACTTTCTTCTTCTTTATTCATCATTCTCACTTAACCACACACATAGAGTAAGTGTATACAATAATACTAAGGTCCGTAGGACCATTCACACTGGGTCTAAGGCCACCAACTTATTTAATGTCCCACACTTGCTGATATAGCTATACACAGCTAATGTCGGTCATACATACTAACAGGAGAATAGTATGAGCTTGATATGCTAACACTCCCCCTCAAGCTCAAATCATCTGATGAACCCCAAGTAGTTGTCTAAAAATGCTAAACTTATCTTTACACAAAGACTTAGTAAAGATATCTGCAACCTGTTCATCAGTCTTCACATGCATAAGATCTACTCTCCCTGCAAGAACCATCTCTCTGATAAAATGGTAGTGTACCTCTATTGTTTTGTCCTGGCATGGTATACTAAATTTGTTTCCAGGAGTACACTACTGAGATTGCCACATAGTAAGGTCACTGGAGCATCCACCTGGATATCCAAATCAGCCACCATAAGCTTAACCAGCCATGAAATCTCGCATGCTACCAATGCAGCACCCCTATACTTTGCCTCAGTACTAGACAATGCAACCATTGGTTGCTTCTTGCTGCTCTAGCTTATCATGCCACTTCCAAAGCCAAAAGCATAACCACTCGTAGATCTATGATTATATGAGCATCCTGTCCAACCCGCATATGTGTATCCAACTAGTTTCAAGGGCTTATCTCTCATATAGAACAACCCATAATCTACAGTGGACTTAACATATCTCATAATCCGCCTAACAACATCCAAATGTGGCTTCCTGAGCTTCTGCATAAACTGACTTATGAGTCCAACTGCATAACTCAAATCTGGCCTAGTGATGGTCAAATAGATCAGACTTCCAACCATCTACTTGCACATAGTCACATCTTGAATTTCAGCTCCAGTGCTAATGTCCAACTTGACATTCTCATCAAGGGGTGTATCCAATGGTTTGCATTGAGCCATGCCATACTTCTTTGCATTTCCATGGCATAATGTTTCTGCATCAGCCATAAACCATTTTCAGCCTTGATTACCTCAATACCCAAAAAGTACTTCAACTCACTGAGATCTTTCATGTCAAATTCAGATTTCAGCATCTTCATTACATGTTGTATGCCCAAGTCATCATTACCAGTGATTATCAAATCATCAACATATATGACCAACACTACCAAGCCACTGCCAGTCTTCTTTGTAAATAGGCTGTGATCAGCCCTACCAATAGTAAATCCCAACCTCTACAAGTAGTTATTGATCCTAGCATGCCAAGCTCTCAGCCCATACACTGCCTTTTTCAGCTTGCATACATAATGCTGAAAATCAGGGTGAACATACCCTTCTGGATGAACCATGTAGACATCCTTTGCCAAGTCACCGTTAAGAAATGCATTCTTAACGTCCATCTGCTATAATTTCCAGCCTCTAGCAGTAGCTAAGGCAATCATAGTGCGTATAGTTGCCATCTTGGCAACAGGGCTGAATGTTTCCTCATAATCAAGTCCATACTATTGGGCATACCCCTTAGCAACCAGCCTGGCTTTGTACCTTTCCACACTGCATCCGACTTGCATTTAATTTTGTAGACCCATTTGTAGCCAATGGTCTTTTTTCCTTCAGGCAGTGGCACAAGCTTATTTTCAGCCAAGGCATTCATTTCTTCATCCATGGTTGCACACCAGTTCTCATTTTCCACTACTTCAGCATATGTACCTGGTTCTTTGATCTCCATCACTTTTGTCATGTAAGCATAATGCCTTGCAGTGTAGCCACTATAAGTCAACCTGTCAGCAGGGTATCTGACACTCTGTGAGCATTTAAGCTGTGGTGCACTGCTCGATTCCCCTCTCTCATGAGGCGGAATGTACCTGCTCTGCCTTGTGCCAGGTGTATAGACAATCGGAATACCAAGTTCACTATCTAAAGTATCAGTAGACTCATATCCAGAAGTCATTCTACCAGGTGCCATCATCACAGATACATCCTCAGTAACTTTCTCTTTTCCTTTGTCCGCGACATCATATCTCCCCCTCACTGACATATTGGTGTCAGTGGATGGTGAGCTCCTCAATCTCCCTATCCATGGGGATGCTGTTTGACTACTAGGTCCTGTCATAGCAGTGCTCTGTTGCATATCAACTGTGGATACATGAGTAGAAGGCATATCTGATAGCACTGTAGTCGATGATACATACCAAGAACCCATCTCATAAAAAATAACATTCCTGCTCACCAAGGTCTCCCTGGTAGAGGGATCATAGCATTTGTATGCCTTCTTCTCTTGCGAATATCCAATGAAAACACACTTATGCGCTTTTGGATCCAGCTTCTTCCTTTTTTCATTTGGAATATGCACATAAGCAAGACAACCAAAGACTTTCATGTGACTTACATCCGGCTTATAGCCATATAGCTTCTCAAATGGTGCCATCTCATGAATACTTGTAGTGGGAGTCCGATTCAAGATATACATGGCTGTCATAACAGCCTCAGCCCAATTATAGAGTGGCATCTTCTTCTCATTCATCATGGCACAAGCAGCTTCCATCAAGACCCTGTTCTTTCTTTCATCTACCCCATTCTGCTGAGGAGTGTAGCTGCAAGTAAGCTATCTGCATATGCCATTTTGAGCCAAAAAGTTGTCAAACTCATTTGATACATACTCCCCACCACTATCTGATCTCAAGCAAGAGATATAACAGTCAAATTCCTTTTCAACCTACTTTTTAAACTGCTAAAAAATAGCAAACACCTCATCCTTTGTCTTTAGAATATAAACCCAAGTATAGCGACTGTAATCATCAATGAATGTCACATAATACTTCGAGCCTCCCATGGATGCATTATGGGTTGGCCCCCAAACATTAGAGTGCACTAACTGTAGTGAACGTGTACTCTACCTTACATGCCTAACAAATGGCAACCTTGACTGCTTATCAAACTGGCAAGCATCACATACATGACCAATATCTGAATATTGGAACTTGGGTAAACCTGTAACCAGCTGTTTTTTCTGCATAATTTGCAGCCTTTGCAAATCTACATGCCCCATTCTCTTGTGCCAAATTTCAAGTCTCTGATAGTGCCAGAACCATGGGCAAACATGGCTGAATTCAGCTCTGGCAAGGTAGCATCAAGAGTAAACATTCAGCTATTCCTGTGACCGCGAGCTATCAACTTGCATCAATTACCAAACTCTTCAATAAAGCAACCATGCTTGTTGAATCTAACCTGCAAGTTCTGCTCCGTCATCTGACCAACAGACAGTAGATTCTTTGTAATAGAAGGAACATGCAATACATCATGCAAATTTTTCTTTTTGCCATCATGAACCACAAGAGGCACTTTGCCTTTATGCTCAATGCTATGCTGCGTGTCATTACCTGTACAGACATAGCCATTTTTTTCAGCCACCATATCAGTGAACCAATCACCATGAGGAGTCATGTGGTTCAATGCCCCTGAATCAATGTACCAAACTGCATCATCAATGCATTTTTCAGTAACTCTGTCTTTTACATACTGCATGGCAAACAATCTATCTCCTGAAGTATCATCTTCCTGACTAGATGTAGCAAAATGTCCATGTTGTTTGCCTTTATGATTGCCCTGCTTCTTCCAGCAGTCCTTGGCAATATGCCCATACTTCCCACATTAATGACAATCCTTATCCTTGTTCGGATTGTCAGATGGACGCTGCTGTTGCCAGGAGCCTCTACCTCTAGGCTAGATCTCCCCCTGCCTCTAAAGTTTCCACCACCTCTTGCATTCGATACCTGTTGGTTGTTATTGCCATAGGATGCATTTTGCTGGCCTCCTCTGCCAGATCCATAGCCTCTACCACGATTTCCACAGCCGCGTTGATTGTAATAGAAAATTGCATCCTTGTTTTTAGAACTGTTAGATCCTGTAGCCAAGCCAAGCTTAACCTCTTCATGGATAAGCAATGTAACCAACTCATTGAAATCAGGCATTTCAGCCTGCATAGACATAGAGGTGTCAAAAGACTTATACTCAGGCCCCAAGCCATTCAAAATCATAGCAACCATGTCTTCATCTTCAACTTGTGAACCAACAAATGCCAACTGATCCGCAATGGTCTTAACCTCCGTGACATAATCATGTATAGATCTGCTCTTCCTCTCCATGTTGTTGAACTTCTGCTTCAACTGTATCTTCCTGGCACTTGTGGTTGTGCCATAATACTTGACCAAAATGTCCCATGCATCCTTAGGAGAGCTGCAATTCATTATCTACATTACCATGGCATCTCAGATACATAAAGAGATCCAGTGCAAGACTCTACGAGCTCTTTCTGTCCAAGCTCAGTGTAATCATCTCTGATCAGGATCTGGGAGCTCGGGTTCAGCTTCCGCTCCAGTCACCAACTCCCAATAGCCTTTCCCTATTAAGAAGTTCTCCATGCGGAACTTCCATATGGCATAATTGTTACTATCAAGCTTTTCCCCCACTATCTGGGTTATGTTGTTAGTCCTCTCTGCATTAGCCATGTTGCACGAGACACTATTTAGTCACTGCTTGACTTCCTGCAAACCAACAAGTATGATTGACCAAATTCAATCCTCAACTGTTTATGATAGTTTTTTGCAATTAATTGCAGTAAAAAATCAAGGTATTTCAGCCTAATGACAGCTCAAAATAGTCCACAAACCAGTGGTCTAACTCATAAGTATAGCAGTCAATACATATGCTATGGAGTTTCTTCAGCTTAAACTCCTGCAACCTCACTGCCAAGGTAAATACATACAGTTTGAAAACTGTAAACTGTGAGTAACCAACAACAATTTCAAGGCCAAAATCAATGTGTATACATGTCATACATGTTCCAAACCCTCCAGAATATCTACTGGTACATGTGGCAGTCCAGTCATAAGCATACGGGTATAAAACAATGCATATCCAGCAAGTACAAGTGACATAAATCTACTCACAGATTTTATATAGCCAATAAACTATCAAATCAAGATGTATTTCAGCACAAGAGATCCTCAAACCACTTCATACATATGCCACTATGTGTACAGGTCAATACATGACCAAACAAGCATCTGCAGACACTCAATCTGTAAGAGGCAATGCCATATAATGCATTCACTATTTATGACCAGCCAATACCCTGTGAATACATTTGTTTCCAGATTCAGACTTCAGCTTTTAAGAGCTTTCAATGCTCATATCAATGCTTATAGCATTCAACAGTCATATCCCATACCATACAACTCCTTGTAGGTAACAAAAGGCATGTACTTCTTCAAGGCCAATGAGCATATATTGATGATAGTTTATGACAGTTTTCAGCCTATCATAAACTCACAGATCTCAAATAATTCCAGCTCCAATGCATGACATCAAGTCTATATGTCTTCCTGGCATAAACCTGTGCTTCAATGATGCTTCTGAGCATGTTTGAATGCTCCTGTCTCATGTTAGAGATGCATACCTACTGTATGTTACTTGTATACAACAGTCCATTATTTATTCCAGATCTGTGAAGAGTCCTTCAAGCTCATTAGTAAGTCCATGATCAAGTACTGACATATCCAAAACTTCAATGACCTTCCAAAGAGCATAGATAGGCTGTGTGTCAGTCTATGGATGATGGAGATGATGATTTGCAGACCATGAAGGCATCAACACAAACAGGCGCAGTCACGCTGCTTTCAGATCCTGGACCAGTAGCTAATGTTGATGATAATGATGATGATGAGCACTCAAATGTGCTCAAGGATGCTCCCAAAGACTCCCAGACAAGTCTTCACCACTGCCATGAAGCATAGAATCTCACATGAACAAATGCATACCTAGGAGAAACAATGGCAGCCTGTTTGGTCTTGAGAAGTCCTGATCTTCAACTCCTGCAAGTCTTCTTGACTTCCTCCTGCTCTAGAGAGCCCGCCTAGCATGGCTCTGATACCATGTTGAGATTGAGAGAGGTAGAGACAGAGTGAGGAGCAAGCATGCTCTCTTCTTCTTTATTCATCATTCTCACTTAACCACACACATAGAGCAAGTGTATACTATAGTACTAAGGTCCGTAGGACCATTCACACTGGGTCTAAGACCACCGACTTATTTAATGTCCCACACTTGCTGATACAGCTGTACACGGCTAATGTCGGTCATACATACTAATAGGAGAATAGTATGAGCTTGATATGCTAACAACAGTGTTGTGCTAGGATGGCAAACACAATATAGACTATCTAGTTAGTTTCGCTAGCAGAAAACTCATGGACACCGAAATGAACTATTCCACAACGAAGAGAGAAGGTTTAGCCATGGTATTTGCTGTTGACATATCGAGCTCCACTCGTGATACTCCAGGGTGATCGTTGTGTATTTATGTCACCGACTTGTCAGTTGCAGATGCGGTTGGTACACCGCCCCTGAATAATAGCTACATGATAGCTATCCTTATCTACTCTAGTTCGTGGCTCAGTTAGTATGCCACCTTAGTTAGTTGAGTTTGGTTTGAGACCCATATCTAGGGTTCTTCTATTTCTTTGTACTTGAGTTCTTTTGGCTTCCACAACTAAGAAGAGGAAAACTGTTTTCAGCCTCCACCCTTGTGTGTATTCCCCCATTGTGCAAGCAAGAAAGCTACAAGTGAGACTCCTTCCTTCTCTCCCACAATCTTGACATGGTATCAGAGCCTTGTTCGTGGTAAGGAGCTCAAGAAAGCAAGCCAAGCTCGCGGTGTTCTGGTAAGAGGAGCAGTGTTGCTTTCATTTTCTGTTTTGGGAGCAGATCTCTGCAGGTAGCACAGCCGGAAAGTGCAGGAGTGCATTGTCTCAGGTTGAGACGCCCTTCGCGGTGAAGCAAGAGGGCAGTATATGCTGCGGGCAAGGGCTTTAGCCCAGGACGACCTTATTTTTTTGATTTGAGGCCATTTCGGGGCCTGTTTTGGAGGCGGAAGTTTTCTGCACGCACTCAGGAAAAGGCCCACTTTTATGCTGTGCAGCCACTGTTCTACAGGTCGGTGAATAGTTACTGTAAAAATTGCATTGTATGCTTGTGCGCAGAGACATTGGGAGTTACAGAATCATCCCTGTTGCCTGTTGATGCAAGATCGTCACTAGGAAGTGACTGTGTGGTCAAATACCACTTTCGCCAGTTTTGCAGATTTGCCCTTGTGAGGGTGAAGCTGAGTTTTTGCAGTGACAGAATTTTTCGCAGTGTTTTGTAATGGCGTCTGATTCTCTCTCACAGATTGTCACTGAAAAGCTTGACAAGAACAACTTCCAAGCATGGAAGTTTAGAATGACGAATTTCCTTATGGGAAAAGGATATTGGGAATTTGTTGCAGGAAATGAAGAAGAACCAGTTCTTCCTGATGTTCCCAATCAACAGCAAATGCAGGCATTCAAAGCATGGCATGAGAGAGCCAGGAAAGTTATGTACTGGCTGTCTATCAGCATTTCAGACTCTATGATTGTGCATATTCAGGATGCAAGTACGCCAAAGGAGGCATGGGATACTCTGTCAAAGATGTATAGCACAAATACGCAAGCCAGGAAAATGCAGCTCAAGCAAGAGTTGCACAATGTGCAAAGAGAAAATATGAGCATCAATGACTACCACATGAAGGTGAAGAAGATTGCAGATGCACTTGCTTCCATTGGGTCGCCAGTGGAAGATGATGATTTAGTTTCTGTGACCTTGAATGGTCTAGGAAAGGATTATGCGCAATTTCGGACATCCATTTCCGTCCGTGAAAGATTTCCTGATTTTGAGGAGTTGATTGCTCTTCTAATTTCTGAGGAGCAGAGAAATGGTGGTGCATCTTCTTCAGGAGGAACTTCAAAAGAAACTGTCTTCTACTCAAATGCTGGAAGAGGTAGAGGCAGAGGTAGAGGAGGCCGTGGTAGAAATCAGAATATGCAGCAAACTCAAGAAAACCAGTCCTATGGAGGAGGACGTGGTAACTCTAGAGGCAGGGGGAGCCAAAGAGGTCGTGGTGGATGGCAAAGAGGCCAAAATGCAAACAGTAATGTTGAATGCTACTATTGTGGTAAAATGGGTCATATGGCTAAAGACTGCTATAAAAAGCAGAATGACATCATGAATGGAAAACTGCAACAAGGGAATTATGCATCTTCTAGTAGACAGGGTGATGACAGAAATGAGCATTTGTTTATGGTGCAGCACATGAACAATTCTGTGACAAGTGCAGAAGAAAGCAATGATGTATGGTATGTTGACTCAGGTGCATCAAACCACATGACAGGTCATGTAGAATGGATGGAGGATGCAAGGAAAATGGAAAAACCAGGATTTGTGGAGACTGGTGATGATACTGCACATCCTATTGTGCAGATTGGAAAAATTCCCTTGTCTATGCAGGATGGGAAAAAGAAATACCTGTTCGATGTATTTCATGTCCCGAATATCACCAAGAATCTGGTTTCTGTCGGTCAAATGGTTGAGCAGGGCTTGCAGGTCAGATTTAATCCTCATGGATGCTTTGTTGAGGATATGAAAAATAAAGGTCGCTTGATAGCAAAAGGAAAGAAGAAGGGCAGAATGTTTACGTTGGATGCAGACATGTCTGAATTGAGTGCAGCAATGTTTGCACATGGGACCGGTGTAGTTGCAGATATTGATATCTGGCATAAACGCATTGGTCATGTTAACGTACAACGACTTAAATCAATGCAGGCCCAAAACATTGTTGCAGGATTGCCAAAATTCAAGGTTGCAGAAATGCATAAGGTATGTGAAGCCTGTCAGTTTGGAAAACAGGCAAGGAAACCATTTCCTAAACATGTTCAAGAGAGTGAGAAGCCATTGGAATTAATCCACTCTGATGTGTGGACTACTAAAGCTGCATCTCTTGGAGGCTGTCATTATTTTGTCACTTTTATTGATGACTATAGCAGAAAAATTTGGGTGTATTTTATGAAAAAGAAAAGTGAAGTTTTTGGGCATTTCAAAACCCTTAAAGCTATGGCTGAAAAAGAAACAGGTCTGCAAATAAAATGCCTGAGGTCAGATGGAGGGGGAGAGTACCTCTCAAATGAGTTTGCAAAGTTCTTGCAGGAGCATGGCATAAAGCAGCAATATTCATGCAGTTATACCCCACAACAAAATGGAATTGCAGAAAGGAAAAACAGGCATATTGGAGAGGTATCTCGTGCCATGCTCAATGAAAAAGACTTGCCAGATTTTTATTGGGCTGAAGCAGTTGCTACAGCAGTCTACATAATGAACAGGACTCCCACTGCAGCAATACATGGAATGACTCCAGAGGAGAGGTATACTGGTAGGAAACCAGATATTTCTCATTTGAAAATTTTTGGTTGCATTGCCTATGTACATGTGCCAGATGAGTTGAGATCCAAGTTGGATCCAAAAGCTGAGAAGTGCATCTTTATTGGTTACTCTCTATAGCAAAAAGGGTATAGATGCTATAACCCTTCTACTCGTAAGTTTACAGTGAGCAGAGATGTTGTTTTTGATGAGATGAGTAGCTGGTATAAACCAGTAAATGTGATTGATGATGTAGATGCACAAAATGGTAATGCTGCACAGAATTCACAGCAGCAATCACAAAATATTAGTGGACCTGGAGCGTCTTCTAGCAGTGGTTCACATTCTTCGCCATGGACAGGCAGATTGAGATCAGGAGAATCTTCTCAAAGCAATGCAGATAGTGGTATGTAGGTATCACAAAAAGGAAAAGAGAAGGTTGATCAGCCTATGTTTGATGTGAATGCAGGTCACTCTTATGTGGATGGTGAATCCAGTGGCTCAGAACAGAGCATTGATGATGAGTTGGGTATTCCCTCTATTGTTACACCTGGAGTAAGGAAGACCAGGGATGTTTTGAGAGCACCTGGGAGTGAACCCACTTTGCGCAGGTCTACCAGAGTTAGGTATCCTGTGGATAGGCTGAAATATGATGGATTTACAGCCATTCACTATGCATATATGGTCAAGGTGATACAAGAACCAGAACCCACTTCTTTTGAGCAAGCCATGGGAAAAGAAAAATGGGAGAAAGCCATGGATGAAGAAATGGATGCCTTGGAAGCAAACGCTACATGGGAATTGGTACCTTTGCCTAAAGGTAAGAATGCAATTGGCTGTAAGTGGGTTTATAAGGTGAAGCACAATGCTGATGGTTTTGTGAACAGATACAAGGCAAGATTAGTAGTCAAGGGGTATGCACAAACATATGGCATTGACTATGAAGAAACATTCAGTCCGGTTGCAAGGATGGCAACCGTAAGAGCAGTCATTGCTATGGCTGCATCAAAGGGATGGTCTTTACATCAGATGGATGTAAAGAATGCCTTCTTGCATGGTGATTTGCAAGAAGAGGTCTATATGGAGCAGCCACCAGGTTATGTGCATGCTGTTCATCCTGAGTTTGTTTGCAGGTTGAAGAAAGCTTTGTATGGCTTGAAGCAAGCACCTAGAGCATGGTCTGACAAGATAGGACAGTATCTTGTCACTATTGGCTTTCAGATTTCCAAGGCAGATTTCTCACTTTATGTGAGAAAAACAGAGAAAGGTATTATGCTACTTGTCATTTATGTTGATGATTTGATTATGACAGGTGACAGTGATGAAGATATCCTTCATGTGAAAATGCTATTGAAGTAGAAGTTTGAGATGAAGGATTTGGGAGAGCTGCGTTATTTCTTGGGCATTGAGGTGATTAGATCACCAAGTGGGATACAACTCTTGTAGAGGCAGTATGGATTGGACATGTTGTCCAAATATGGGATGACAGGCTGTAAGCCTATTTCAGTTCCTTTGGAGCAGAATGTGAAGCTGAGCGCAGATGCAGGTGAGCTTCTGGAAGACCCTACTATGTACAGACGCATAGTAGGAAGCTTGATTTATATGACTATTACCAGGCCAGATTTGAGCTATGCTGTTGGATTGGTAAGTCAGTTTATGCAGGCTCCAAGGAAACCACATTTGGATGCGGCTAGACGCATACTCAGGTATGTGAAGTCCACATTGCAGTATGGACTATTTTATGAGACTGGGGTTCAGATACAATTGCATGGATACACTGATGCTGATTGGGCTGGTAGTATTTCTGATAGACGATCTACCAGTGGATATGTGTTCTCTTTTGGGAGTGCTGCAGTCACTTGGAGCAGCAAGAAACAGCCTACAGTTGCCTTGTCGAGCACAAAGGCTGAGTACAGGGGTGCAGCAATGGCTGCATGTGAGGTAGCTTGGTTACATAAGCTACTTTATGATATGCATTAGTCTACAGATGGGCCAGTTGTCATTTATTGTGACAACATGAGTAGTATACACTTGGCAAATAACCCAGTCTATCATGCTAGAACAAAGCACATTGAGGTGCATTATCACTATGTGCGAGAGAGGGTTTTACTAGGTCTTATTGATCTAGTTTATGTCAGCACAGAGGATCAGGTAGCTGACATATTCACGAAGGCATTGGGCGCAGAGAAGCTGCGCAAGTTCAGAGACCTGCTTGGTGTGCAGGAATTGGGATTGAGCTCGAGGGGGAGTGTTGACATATCGAGCTCCACTCGTGATACGCCAGGGTGACCGTTGTGTATTTATGTCACCGACTTGTCAGTTGCAGATGCGGTTGGTACACCGCCCCTGAATAATAGCTACATGATAGCTATCCTTATCTACTCTAGTTCGTGGCTCAGTTAGTATGCCACCTTAGTTAGTTGAGTTTGGTTTGAGACCCATATCTAGGGTTCTTCTATTTCTTTGTACTTGAGTTCTTTTGGCTTCCACAACTAAGAAGAGGAAAACTGTTTTCAGCCTCCACCCTTGTGTGTATTCCCCCATTGTGCAAGCAAGAAAGCTACAAGTGAGACTCCTTCCTTCTCTCCCACAATCTTGACATTTGCTGTAAATAAATTTCAGCAATATCTGTTGGCTATGACTTTTACTTTCTTTGTTGACCATCAAGCCTTGTTGTATCTTGTTAATAAACCTTGCGCTACATGACACATTGCTCAATGGTTACTTCTGCTATTAGAATTTGACTTCTTTGTGGTTGTGCGCAAGGGGAAACATCATTACATGGTTGACCACATGTCCCGCATACCCACAAGAGAAGCCACTGGACAAGGTATCACTGTCGACAATTTGCCAAATGCGCATCTCTTTAACCTTTCTAGCAAGAAAAAATTGTTTAGAGGCGAGTTAATGCCATATTGGGCACATGACATAGTCTAAGTACTTGAACACAAATTACCTAAAAGTCCCATCGATAAAGCCTGACATAGGCAACTTATCCTTAAGATAAAACCCTATCAGCTGATAGTAGGTCAGCTCTATAGGCTAAGGTATGGTGGCTTACTATATAGGTGTGTGTGCGAGCATGAAATGCATAATGTACTTTCAAAAGCACATAATGAAATTTCTGGAGGATACTTCAGCGGAGACATGACAGCTCGCAAGGTGTTGCAGTCTCAACTATGGTGGCCTACACTTTTTTTAGATGCAGCACGATTTGTAAAGTGCTACAATGAATGCCAATGGACCAAGGTACTTGTTTGCAACAAGGACAAGATGGAGTTAACCCCAATCATTGCAAGGCAGCCTTTCAAAAAATGGAAAATCGACTTCATCAGGCCAATTAGTCCCACAACACAATATTTGCATATCATAGTTGCCACGGACTACCTCACAAAGTGGGTAGAAGTAGGAGCCACTAGAAAGAACAATGTTAGAACCACAACTAAGTTCCTTTGGGAGCAGGTGATATTGCAATTCGATTGCCCCATTGAACTAGTTAGTGATCAAGACATGCATTTCATTATGAAGTGATTGCTCACCTCATGTCTACCTTTTTTATCATACATCGAAAATCCTTGCCTTACTACCATCAAGAAAATGGCTAGGTAGAATCTACAAATAAGATATTAGTGAACGTCCTGCCAAGGTAGTCCCTGCTTTGCACAGCAACTAGGAAAACAAGCTAATGGTAGCCTTATGGGCCTATCAAACAGCCTATAAAAGGGATGTAGGACAAACTCCCTTTAGGTTGACCTATAGAACTGAAGCCATTTTACCAATGGAATTCTTCCCTAGCTTGAGAATAGCCATTCAAAAGTGATGGGATGGGAAGGAGGCATGGACAAAAAACCTAGTTGAG
Source organism: Lygodium microphyllum (assembly GCF_053477565.2). NCBI lineage: Eukaryota > Viridiplantae > Streptophyta > Polypodiopsida > Schizaeales > Lygodiaceae > Lygodium > Lygodium microphyllum. The sequence goes on from NC_141149.1 coordinate 82,912,069, forward strand.
TTAGAACGCCTATTAGAGACTAGACTTCTAGCTACCCATGCATTGATTTGTGAGAAGGTATGACATAAGAGCTTGACAAGCATATAAAGTAGGAAGACTTCGATTGCGGCGACCTTGTGTTGTTATACTTGAAATGAATTTTAGGGGATTATGACCTTTCCAAGTTCACACCATCAACCAAACCCAGCAATGTGGAGCTCAAGACCCTTGATGGAAAGGGCATAGGCTTCTTCAATGGTAGCCGCATAAAGAAGTATTACCCTCCCACACATCCACTACACGAGCCTCCCATGTTAGAGTCCCATGTGAAAGTCCAAGTTGCAATGATTATAGAAATTGAAGATGAGGATGAAGAAGTAGTGGAACTTGCTTATCTCTGCATAATAGTCACCGCCCAATGAACACATACCTTTCATGCATTGAATAGGTGAAGGAGCTGATGTCAATATCTTAGCTCATGATCATTGGGATCAAATCAACTAACCACAACTACAACCCACATGTGCCAAACTCATCCCTTTTGGGGGCCAATCATACGCACTTTTGGAAAAGTGCAAAGTCGTAGCCTCTATCGAGTATGAGAGCATACCCATAATCTTTTATGTGTTGCCAAACACAAAAGGTGCTAGTAAGGAATCATTTTTGATCCGCTAAAAAATAGGCCCATTGCAGTGTTGACTACGAGTCACATTGCATTCACCTTGTCATTGGCATTGTACACATCATGACAGCTTTTAGCAAGGGCAACGTGGCTCCATCAAAGCCTGTGAATCCACCAATAGAGGAATCCACCACCAAGTCTAAGGAGGGGGGTTGTGAGTTGTCACAACTCACCAAGCCTCATCGTTAGCAAGCCGTTGAGACAAAAGCCAAAGCCCATGAACCCAAGTTTAAATGGGTACCTTAACATCAAGGATCACCACCAAGAAGCAACCAAACACAACCTCTCAAGGCTAGGAATTCACCCTCAAAACCTAGGAGGCAGAGAAGAAACTATAGGCATCCACAAACGGAGGCCCCCAAGACCTTATTGCAAGTGCAAGGCTATTACAAGGGCAATATCTAGATATGGGTGCCCAAAACCAAGATTACCAAGCACACTACTCAAGCGTAGCCCTCAAACTTGCCCACACAAGCTTGCATGATAGATTGGAGATGGAAATCCCAAACAACTCAAGCTGCAGAGCCCATAGAGTACAAACCCACTATGCCTATAGAGCCTCAATAAGTCTATCGATCTAAACTATTGCTTGATGCCTCCAAACCACCTCAACCTAGCATTGTTATTTTCCTAGGGCCTCATAAGAATCTAATAGCACAACATCTACATCCCAACCTGCACCTTAATGCACAAGTGGTTGCACCGCTCCCTCAAAAGTAGCCAAAATTGCCAACCTTTGCTGCAGACCTATCTAGCACAGTCAAACCTCAATCTCGTAGGCCTCTGCCTTAGCTGAAAATATGAGGGATGACTTGGTTACTTGCATTCGATACTTGGATGCTACATTTACTACCCTTATTAAAAGCTATGACCAATTAGACCTAGGCCTTTTAGAAGAGCCTTTGGCCATGAAGGTACGTACACTGCCTTGCTCTTAGGAAGAATCAGAATTTGTATTTGTTAAGGCTCCCCAGGTAGCTGAGGAGCTAATTGCCACCAATATTTTCCACTATAAAGACCACAAACAACCACTCATCACCTCATATGACAAGAGCATGGTCCCTACTACAGATCAAGAGATTGAAGAGTTGAAACAACTTGATGTCATCAATGATTCCTCTTTCTTGTGAAAATGGCATGCTCTATAACTTCAATGGGAGCTAGGGGGCTACCAAATCATGACCAATACTAAGCAAAGATGTGCCATCAAAACCTCAAAGTATGACCCAACTTATGTAGCTCCAACCTCTTATAGGGTGTTGACCACCATTCGCAACCGACCCCTTGAAGAGCACATCATGATCCACCCATATTTAGATCACATGTTGATGGAGGGGGACTCACACATTCCTAGTCGAATAAACTCCTGTGACTTCCTAATAGACGTCCTCACTTACCTCAGCCATGTAAGCATTTGACTTGTTGGCGTAGGCCACTATGCTCACATGGAGTATAACCCAAACTTCTACGCTTGGCTCATGCAAAATTAAAACATTGTGAGCATGCGCTAAATGGGCTTAACCCTTCAACCTCTAATCCTATAGAGAAGAAGAGAAGAGGAGATGGTGAAGAGCTTCACCCTCTTGATCCCTCACTCCCACACACTCACTCCCTCACACTCTCACACTCCCTCTCTCAAGAGCACACACAAGCAAGAAGGAGAGAAGAAGAGAGGAAGATGAAGACTCCTTTTGCCACACACCAAAGAATGAGCTTCTCATTCACTTTTCAACTTTATATACAAAACCCTAAATCCCTTTTGGGCAGTCATCCCCTTTTCCCCTTTCTTACATGGCCGGCCGTAGCCTAGGCCCTTTTTCCCATTGTCCTTCTATCTTCCTAGCTTCCTTTCCACCGCCCGTCTATATTTACAAATTGCACGGGTGAGAGCTTGGCGCTCCTTGAATTAAACCATGATGCGCTTGCGCTCTTTTACAATAGTTTGACTTGCGCTCTTCCTTGTGTGCCTTTGTCTTCCGTTTCTCTTTGCCTTGGCCTTTGTCTTTGTCTTCTGTTTTAGCTTTCCGGATTTTCCACCGCCTGGCACTCTTTTACAAGATTTCAGGGTGCGCCTTTGTATTTTAAAATGCACCTTTCCCCTTTTGCATTTGCCTTGGACTTTTAAGGTTGCCCTTGTGCTTTTGGCCTTTCCTCCTCTTCTTTCTTCAGTCGAGCTACCTCTTTTTTTTTGCCTTTTCCCTGCGTCTTTTTTATTTCCTTTTGCTTTCTTCGTGTTGGGGTTAACATTACCCCCCTCCTAGATGAGTGCCAGTCCCATGGCACTCATCGTCATAGGTAGTAGGCATTAGTATGCACCGAAGACGTGGGTGGCAAGAACGACGGTTGTTTCCTTGGTGGAGTGTTGGTAATGGTGGGGAGGAAGGTCGTTGGGGGCACGTTGGTGGGTTAAGTGGTGGTAGGTGGTAGGGCAATGGGAGTTGGTGGTAGGGCTGTCCTTTGGGGGGGGTTGCACTAATGGAGTACAAGTGGCAGTTTTGTGAGGATTCTATACATGATGATTCGTAGCAGGCTTACCGGGTGATAAGGATAGGAATTCAGATTTGAGTGTGGATGAAGAGCGAACGACACCTTCGTTGGATCTTCAATGCCTGCAATTGAAGAACCTCTCATGTGGTCTCTCCCTAAGGGGTAGTGCTAGTTGTCTTTATCGTGCACAAGACATATTTTGATTAGTTTGGGAGACAGATCGAACTCTAAGCAAGCGTGGAGTATTGTCCTGCACTTGAGGACCCAAACCGTGTATAGGTGATAGTGTGAATATTAAGTGAGTACACGTGCATATTTAGGTATTACTTAGTTAGAAGACAGTCGGCCTGGTTCCTTATATAGCAATGGGTCAGTGAAGCAAGGGGCTAAGTTGATGGAAAGATTTGTTGATGAAGACGGGGAGTACACTTGAAGATTGCTTGAGACATCATTATGGTCTTGTCAAGGCAATGTAGCATAATTGAGCTCCTTGATGTCTTAGCTTTTGGTAGCTAGTGGCTACTTGTAGTGCGTGAAAAGCATGGTTTACTTTTCCATTGTCTTTCATGCCTTGCTTACCACTGTTGATTGTAATGGTATTGAGATGAAGTGCAAAAGAACTGTGCAAGTGGTTCAAGGTGACAGGTCTAACCATAGGCGAGGCGAGCTCCCGAGGTATGTCCTGCCCTTGATGTGCCCTGAACAATTGTGGGAGATGTACAAAGGGCTAGGGGATTAGGGACGGAGCCAGCCGACCAAGGGCACTGGACGCACCTCACTTAAGGACCCCTAAGTGTGGTGCTATGATTGTGGGTGCTTCACATTTCTCCGTTCTTTGTTGTCTTTTTTTTTCTTGCCAAAGTACAACCACTGCAATATGCTGAGGCTATGAGACTTTTTGACTGGGAAATGTCACGCATGGAAGGTTCAGGAAATGGATATGACAATGATGATTGTGCCCGAGCCTCGTTGTTAGGGGAGCCGTTGTTGCGATATTGGTGCGATTGTGGGGACACCCGTCGTGAGCTCACTGCATCGCTTGGCCCAAGAAGAGAGTGGAGCCCATGAATATGCTGTGGTGTGTGCGATGTGGGTACTCCCAAGGGTGATTTTTCACATTTCGCATCGTGGCTGTGTTGTGGTTCGTGTGCGGTTGGTGGTCTTGTGGTGGCCTGGCCGTTGGACACGTTTGCGCGAAGACCTGTGCCATCCTGCATCCACTTGTCACTTCGTGAGAGTATATGCTCACTTGCGTTAAGTACATCAAACAAATGCAATCATGTTAAGACATAAATTTTCAAAATTCTATGATGTCTATTGGGATGTCTATTGCATTGTGGTGGCCTGGCCGTTGGACACGTTTGTGCGAAGACCTGTGTCATCCTGCATCCACTTGTCACTTCGTGAGAGTATATGCTCGCTTGCGTTAAGTACATCGAACAAATGCAATCATGTTAAGACATAATTTTTCAGAATTCTATGATGTCTATTGGGATGCCTATTGCATTGTGGTGGCCTGGCCATTGGTGGACACGTTTGTGCGAAGACCTGTGTCATCCTGCATCCACTTGTCACTTCATGTTAAGTACATCGCTTGTGGTGGCCTGGCCGTTGGACACGTTTGCGCGAAGACCTGTGTCATCCTGCATCCACTTGTCACTTCGTGAGAGTATATGCTCGCTTGCGTTAAGTACATCGAACAAATGCAATCATGTTAAGACATAATTTTTCAGAATTCTATGATGTCTATTGGGATGCCTATTGCATTGCTTGTTAAGGTCGCATACAGTAATGAGAGGTAACGAAAATGTGTACAAGTGGGGATCTTGCCCCTTTACTCATCAAAAACAAAAAGTTATGGCATGCTGACTTGTCGAGCTACTTGTACATCATAAGGGTTTAGTCGATAGGTACGAGGCGGGTTGAGTTTGGTTGGCTAGGCGACCGGGGCGGTGCTAGTGCGGGGTTCCCGTGAGGCTGGGCGGGGGACATGTCGGTCGGGACATGAATGGTATAGTCTCGGGCCACTACCGTGTCCAGAATGTCTTTAAACAATTCATTAAATTCTGCCCTATCCCGAGCCGCCTTGTCACTTTGTGAGCACCTGGTGCCTGAGCGTGCGTTGGGGGTCTGTGCAACTAGCGTTGCCACATGTTGCGCCTTTCTTTGAGTCTTGACTTTCTTGGCCCGGGGATTCTTCGGCCTTCGTCCGGGATGGTGTCGCTTAGGGCCTCGCTTCTTCGCGTATCTCTTGAGGGTGGGCACGTAGCGCACCAGTGGAGGGCACATGCCGCATGTTCCCCATGTGCGAAGAGAGTCCTTGCACGCCAGCTGACTGTGGTTCTCCATGTTTTTCTTCTGGAAACCTGCAAAATGCAATCCAAGAGTTAGGCTTTGATACGAGATAAGAGCGTTCCCATAGGAGGGACTTGGTGTGGGTTGTCAAACGTATGTGATTAGAAGAGGAAGTGTGGAACATGCTGGACTCTTGTAGTGGTGTCCCTCTGGTTGCTAACTACGAGCAGGTCTTGACTCAGACCGGGTTGGATCAGTTGGTGGTTCTGCGTTTGGAAGGCTCCTCCTCGGAAGGATAGGACGGGGAGGGGATAGTGTACAGAGAGAGAGACTGCGCCTTGCTTACGTCCTTAGGGATGTTGGACGGAGCTACCATGGTGGTAATGTGGAGCACATACTCTTTGCTCGGAGGTGGGCATGATCTGGTGAACATGGAACCGGCCTAGCATAGCTTGGCAGCCCCGATTTGTCTATCTGCACTTGACTTGTTATGGCTTGTGTGTGTTGATAATGTCTATACATGGTGATATTGAAATCATTGGATATATATGTGTACATAAATTTGTCTGAGCCCTTGTTGCTTCACTAGGATAGAAACCAATGGTAGAACTCGGGATTGTACTGAAGCATGGCACACGCATCTAGCACACGTGGTTGCTTACTTAATACTGATAAATATTTCACCACATCGAGTAGCATGGAACCTTGTCCAAGTCTACTGGCAACATGTAACTCCTCCTCAGCAAGAACTTTATCAAACAGAGGGTTTTCTTGGCCTGGTTCGGCCAAGTCCTTGCCCCGAATGGCATTCATCACTCGAAGGGAAGTTGGTGCCACATAGGTTGGGTCTCTTTGGGATCGCCATTTGGCCAATCACTTCTCAGAGACTGTGATGATCAGAGACCCTAGTTCAGCCATTGCAACGCGGCCTTTGCATCAACACTGCTCAAATTGACTCTGGCCTGTTGACAGTTGCTTTAGTTGCTCTATGTCTACGAGATTCAGTTGGCAGAGCACTTCATTGAACGTGACGGTTAAGCATAGTTCGTCAGCTTCCTCGCCCGAGACTAGTCGCAAGCGTTCGTATAGGAGCTTGCTATAGTGCTCATCAAGGTATTCCTGCTCTTCCCAAGATAAAGGGAAGGGCAAGTAATCTCCAAGCTGCTCCTTGGGGATTGTGCCCATGTCCGCAAGGACGTAAACGTGTGTGAACACCTTGAGCTTAGCCTCCAACTCAGTTAAGCATTCTGCGACACTTCTATGTTCAACGAGGGCTTGCTCGGTTGCTATTTCATTCAAGGTTCTAGGAGTTTGCCTAGGCTTTAGCATAGCTGGGGGTTCAGGTCTATATGAGCAAGATTGGTCAACGCTAGGATTGCTCATGCTCTTGGGGTTTCCACGTTTCTCTCGAGGCTTTGTTATTGTGTCATGGTTCTCCTTGGGTGTGACTAGTGTGAATTCGTCACCCCGTCGTGACAGTGTTGTATCCCCTCTTGATTCGTCAATGCGAGTTCTATTGTCAGTGGATAGAGTATTGCGAGCAGCCATTGATGGTAACGACTACTTTGATTTGTCGGAGCTCATGGTTATGTCCAAGGTTTCACCACTATTAGGAGAGGCATTAGTGGGCTCATTGGTGGATGGACTGGATGCTTTATTCATCAGCTCTCTAGCACTCTTCATCCCAATGTCCTTGGGGTCCACAACCACCTGCAATTGTTGTTGTTTTTACTATTTTCTCCTCTTTTTCTTGGTCAGTGTAGGTGCATCTAACGTCTTAGGACCTTGCGCTATATCAACTGGTGATGTGCTTGGTTGGGCCTCAACATTTCCCTTCTCTAGTGGGTCCTCATGGGACCTAGTCGTGGCCTGCGAAGTAGCCTTGCCAGGTTGCATGGGTACAACTGTCTCCCTTTTGGGAGAGTCTAGATCTTCCACCCGTTCCCCTATGCTTAACTCCTCTAGCCCAGGTTGTAGGCACTTTTGAAGTGCTGGAGTTGTTAAGGGGGTAGGTCGCGACACCTCCTTCACATGTAAACTACTAAGGACATGTTCGGCAAGGGGCGTTGTCACGGCCAAAGGCTGTGACTGTTGTGGTCTCTGATTGGAAGTAGTGGTGGCCAGTACAGTGGACTGGCTACCATTGGTAGACTGCGGTGTCAAGTCCTTAGGCAGATCAGAAGTGGTAGTGTCTTTTTTTGCCTTTTGCGCATTCACTTGTGCAGGTTGAGCAGCGGCACGAGGCTGCTATTGTCGTGCTTCCTGCGCCCATTTAGGTGAAGATGATGTAGGAGATTTGGGACTCCTACGTGGGCTTGGCACTGATTGGAGATTTCGCTCGTGATAGTTAGGTGATTCTGTCATTAGCTTTGTTGAGCAATCGGCCTTATCATGAGAAATGTTGTGCCTATGGTGCTCATTATCCTCTTGGGAAGTTGAAGGCTCCTTGGGCACCAGTGGACCTTGTGTGCGCTCGACAATTACCTCTGATATATGCTTGCTAAGCACGCTAGGCTGAGGATCTACTTTTTGGTAGGTCATGTTCAGTTTTTTTGATTTCAATCGTGAGGGCTCAATCACTCCAATATTTTTGGTTCGAGACTTGGATTTTTGTTTAGATTTCCTCCTACGCCTCTTTGCTTTTGACATAATTGGGGCTTTTGACAGAGGTGGATTAGCAGGGGGTTTTGGTACCCAAATCCATTGGTTGCCTACATAATACCCTTGAGCACGAAGCAACGCTTTGGATATCCATCGCGGCGTTGTGCTGACTCTCCATCGATGCATGTGTCTATAAGACTTGGACTTCTTTTGGGGTCTTCTACGATATTTGTGAGTCCAAAGCCCGTCCTTGGCATTGTCTCTTGACCTTCTCGTTTCAAGCATGGCCTCACTCACTAGTTCTCGTTGTTCGACCTATGCTTGTATTAACTCTTTCAAGAAATCCTTGCTCTTATCAGCAAGCTTGATTGCTGTGTCAGCACCTTGCTTGCCTTTCCCTCGAGGTTCGATGAGGTCACCCTCACTAAAGGTCGTGACTGTCCTAACACCCGGTAGTGTCAGGTGTATCCTCTGTGCTACATAGTCGGCCTCACACTTGGTCGCCCTTTTGAAGGGTCTTCGTAGGAGGGTTTCTTTCCCACAACTAGCACTATTTGGAGGAACATGAAATAGGATAGGCAAGCTTTCTGTTTCAATTGTCGCAAGGATTTGGCACTTCCCTATGAGTGCTTGTGGGTGTCCCTCATAAGGGCTAAGAGTTGCATTAGTCGATGTGAGCTCTAGTTGGCCTAGTAGGGTCCATGATTCATAGGTCAAGATGTTAAAATCTACTCCTTCATCAATCAAAGCATCAATATTATGCTCTCTTTTCGCAGTGAGTTTGACCCTAAGATAAGCAGGTGGTACTATGTCTTCATCTTCCGGGTCTTGGCTTGTAAATTTAAACCTTCTGACAGATGCCCTTGAGTCCCCACTTGCATGACCGGATGTGGATTCTCCACCAATGTCTTGGGTTGTCTGTGTAGTGTTGCTTAAGGTACATCCCTTGTCAAGAGTGTCATGTCTAGTGATCTTGGCATTTGTAGCTTGCTGATGTTGCATTTCGCTCTGACTAGACATGGTCTGAACACAATGTCTTTGTGTTCTCGTGGTGTGGCCTTTTTGCCCTTGATGGCTAGATTGGCTCGTTAAGGTTCTAGGGTCTCTGTTCGCCCCTATTCAAGTGCGGGCTTCTGGTTGCTCTTCTGCAAGGGAGCCTCCATGCTCGCATAGGGCCATTACTGCCCGAGGATCTAAGTTAGAAGGCCTGATAAGCTTCGTCGCTCTAGTCCTGGCTGTTCTAGCAGATTCTAGGGTCTGTGCTACTTCTTACTGTTCACTCGGGGGTCGATCACAGGTCCTACAATTGGATTTTTGTTCTCAACGCATTAGGTTGCTGGGGCGTGCTCCAGCACTGTCCCCCTGTCCCTTGGTCGTGACTCTTACGTCGGGAATTGCCTACAAGGCGTTCGCTATGTTGTCCTGGAGCGGGTTGCGCTTCCAGTCAGTCGCGGGGGTCAATTTTTTATGTTTTCTTTTTTCTGCCTAAGGGTGTGTCCGATTCTCAGAATCGGATGTCCGATTTACCAGTGGTCCAAATCGGACCAGGTGGGTCCGATTTTGAGCTGTTCGATTCTCAGAATCGGACAGGGGTCAAGTGTCCAATTTTCAAAAATCAGACAACTGGTCCGATCGGACTAGGTGGGTGATCCGATTTGCTGACGTGTCCTAATCCGTGGGTCCAATTCTATGAATCGGACAGGGGTGGGTCCGATTTCCTCGATCAGACGAGACGTCCGATCGAACAAGTGGTTCGATTTCCCATGGTCATTTTCCAAATCGGACAAGTTGGTTCGAGTGGTCCGATTGGACAGGATGGTTCGATCGGACGGTTGTCCGAGCATCTGATTGTCAGAATCGGACACTGGATCGGGTGTCCGATTCCGCCGACCCGAACGCACTTTTGAGCATGAAATCGTCAACAATCTTAAGGTATTGATTATTACAAGCTACAAGATTCAACATGAATGATGCTGGAGTGATGAGAAAGAGATCTATATACCTGGGGATTGCCGATAGCAACGTAACTCGTCGCACTGATCTATTGAAATGGGTCACCCAAGCTCTCTCTCTCTCTCTCTCTCTCTCTCTCTCTCTCTCTCTCTCTCTCTCTCTCTCTCTCTCTCTCTCTCTCTCTCAACTAGTTGCAAATGAGGATTTCCTTGCCCTCCAAGAACTTATACCCCTGTTGGACATTACTCGGATATTACCGATCACTCTTCTTGCGATTCCTACACATTCAGCTGAGCATTTCCTCCATTTTCCACTTGTTTTTTCTAATTTTCTCCCTGTTTTACAGCAGCAAACCCTATGCCTCTCGGTGCGATTTCCTAATATTAGCCTACTCTAAATGCAACAAGAATCGAAAGCAAAAAACTAAACTAATTTCTCCATGTTTTCCAATCATCAAATAACCAAAATATCCCAAAATACTTACTTGTTTTGAAGATAAAAAACACCCAAACCTCCTACCTATCTCAAGCTCCATTTCGAGGATGAATCCCCTACTTCGATGCTCGATATGAGGCGCACAAGTGCTCAAGCTTAAATCTGTTGGTCATGGCAATAGAACCAAAATGTGGGAGCTTTCACTCAACCGCCAAGACCCACGGACCGCTTATTGTTTCAAGCGTTTCAAGAGAGCTCTAATGGCTATCTCTCACCTAGCAGACACGTCGTTGATCCTACGAGTGTAGTGAGCTTACCTTGATGCCAATGTGAGTAGCCTCCTCTCTTGCACACCTTGGTAGCTCCACGATTCTCGATGCTAGCTCAAGCATCCTCAATCCTTCTCCATCTCCAAGCTCCATCCTCCATAGCCATGCGCGCAAGAGAAGAGAAGAGAAGAGAAGAGAAGAGAAGAGAAGAGAAGAGAAGAAGAGAAGAGGAGATGGTGAAGAGCTTCACCCTCTTGATCCCTCACTCCCACACACTCACTCCCTCACACTCTCACATTCCCTCTTTCAAGAGCACACACAAGCAAGAAGGAGAGAAGAAGAGAGGAAGATGAAGACTCCTTTTGCCACACACCAAAGAATGAGCTTCTCATTCACTTTTCAACTTTATATACAAAACCCTAAATCCCTTTTGGGCGGTCATCCCCTTTTCCCCTTTCTTACAGCCCTTTTTCCCATTGTCCTTCTATCTTCCTAGCTTCCTTTCCACCGCCCATCTATATTTACAAATTGCACGGGTGAGAGCCCGGCGTTCCTTGAATTAAACCATGATGCGCTTGCGCTCTTTTACAATAGTTTGACTTGTGCTTTTCCTTGTGCGCCTTTGTCTTCCGTTTCTCTTTGCCTTGGCCTTTGTCTTTGTCTTCTGTTTTAGCTTTCCGGATTTTCCACCGCCTGGCACTCTTTTACAAGATTTTAGGGTGCGCCTTTGTATTTTAAAATGCAACTTTTCCCTTTTGCATTTGCCTTGGACTTTTAAGGTTGCCCTTGCGCTTTTGGCCTTTCCTCTTCTTTCTTCAGATGAGCTACCTTTTTTTTTCGCCTTTGCCTTGCGTCTTTTTTATTTCCTTTTGCTTCCTTCGTGTTGGGGTTAACAGCAAGAAAGAGCTAATGGGCTAGATGGTGGGCAAAAATAATTGGAAGATATTCTCTGCAAAGGATTGGTCCAATATCCTTACAAGGGCGAGGTCTTAGTAACCCTAGCTTGACGCATAGTCCGTTAGGGGGAGGAAGCTCTAGTACTTCCCCCTTCCAATTAGTCTATTGACTTTAAGTGGAGTGATAGTTCCAATTATTAAAAATCATTTAGCAAATCTAGTTATTACCATGGCACAACCCATTGCAATCCCAGCAGGGATGTTGCACTTGCCAACCCTAGGGTTTCCTCTATCCATTTTTAATGGGTTAGTAGAGGAAGATGCAAAACTGCATATCAATGAATTCCAGAAGTTAATGTTTAATTGTCGAATTCAAGATGAGGGACACTTGATGATGTTCTTCAACATGACTCTGAAAGGATGAGCTATAGTGTGGTATCATAGCTTAGAGGCTGGAACCATAACTACAATCGATTTGCGGCCTTTCAAATAGAGTTTTCCCCTAAAAGGGGAGGTCAGTATTGGCTACATGTCCTCAATGTTACATGTCAAGAACCTCATGAGAATGTCTGTGGTGGGTAAGCCAAGAAACTGAATGAGGCAATCCATAAGTTGCAAACCTATATTCCTATTCTAGCTACTGCTCAGTTGCAATACTTTTTGAATGGACTAGACTTTAACATTCAAGTGCAATTGAGCAGTGTTGCTCTTGTTGACATTGATACAGCTATTACACAAGCAAAAGAGGTAGAATTGTGATTACAAGCGGCTTATGCCTCTAGGGAAAACTGGAATCCAAGTTTAGGGTTTGGAAATAATTTAACGCTGACGAATGGAGATCAAGGGATGCCCATGAGACCTCCTAATGGGAGACGAAGCATAATTCCAAATGTGCCCATGTTTTTGACTTCTCCTAGTGTGACCATGCCTATGACTAGTCAAATGGTTCCACCAATTGTTGGAAGCCCAACGATAAATCTTACCATTGCTCTAGGTAATCAACACCCAATCCCTAATCAAGTGGTTAGGCCAATAGAAGAATAGGTAGATGATCACGGCTATGAGTCAAGTGCCTCAAATGTCCTTGGGACAAAGTTAAGGATATGATGAAGCAATATACTGATATGATTAGCAAACAATATAGACAAATAGCTTGTTGATGTCAATTTCCTTAATAACCTCTAGCAAGATGAAGGACCAAAACAAATATTACAAAGAGGGAAAGCTATGGTAGAGGAGCTACTTAGTGGAAGTGGAGCTAGCCTTATAGAAGCTATTTGCATCAATGGCACTGAAGCTTCTAATCCACTGGTTATTTTACGAGATGTCAAAAGGATAAAGAAGTCGACAAAGCCAAGAAAAACCAATTGAGGGAAACCCTAAGCAAGATGATAAGGGGACATAAGTCCTCTATCCCAATATGGAAGGTGGACCTCTCAAGGCCATAGATGGTAAGCAGCCAATCTCAAGAAGGATAAGGAGTTGCCAAAGAAGAAGGAAAAAGCCAAGAAAGAAGCACCAAAGTTGATTCAAAGACCAAAAGAGAGAATGGTCTGGTGAGAAAAGTAAGCTCTTGCTAGCTATCATGAATTTGATTTAGTAAGTTCTCTTGCAAAGTTAAGCCAGATGTAAATCTTCTACAACTGATTAAGTTGTCTCAACCAGGAGGGCGCAAGGAATTTAAGAAGATTCTATGCACTAGGTATATCATTGAGCCTTGGGAATAACACGAGTAAGAGATGATTGGTTTGAGCATGTTGAAAAGCATTGTCCGAGGGTAGCAACATATGTTGATGGAACATTAGTGGACCATGCTATTATGGATACAGGATCCTTTGTTAACATTATGAGTTTAGAATTGATGGAGAGATTGGGATTAAATTTAAAAAAGATGCCTCCATGATCCTCCAAATGGCTGATGATAGTTTAAGACAACTCAAAGGTTACATTACTAAAGTCCATGTAACCATTGCCAATGTAGAATGCATTCTGGACTTTAGGGTCGTTAGGTTTGCAAGGAAACCTAGCTATCAAGTATTGTTAGGCAAGCCATGGATCTTACAAGTAGACTGTCAGGTTGATATACCCGCTGGGCGATTGATCGTTGGTTGAGGTGTTATACATGTAGTAGTAGATGCCTATCTTGAATCTCCTCAGAGTGAGAGAGTTCCTTTATCTTCATCAAAGTTTGATACACTAGATGCTCCATCTGCTAGTGAGATATTATCAAGTGATGAATCCAATGAGGGATCCACTACAGAAGATATACCTAGTGACTTTGAATGAGCCAATAGAGGCTCAAGAGAGGATATGGGATGTAGATGTAATTGAGCTTGACCTTGGTACGATGAGTATTTCATGACCAATTAAATTAGGGTCCATGCTTAGTTTGGAAGAAAGGAAGGACTCTTTGTCCTTAATTCAAGAACTTTGTGATATCTTTTATTGGAGTTATGATGAGCTAAGAGGCATTTCTCCTAGCTTGGCTGTTCATACAATTCCTTTGAAGCAAGGTAGCCGCCCTATGCACGACAAAAAGTAAGGCATATGCCTTTCGAATTAAGGGATGGGCTATTCAAAAAGCCTCAAAAGATTGGTTTGATATTTTTGGTTCAACACACAGAATGGTGTTTACCACCAGTTGTTATTAGAAAGAAGAAGAACAATCAAATTCGGCTTTGCATAGATTTTAGAGAGCTTAATAAGAAGACGGTAAGGATTACTACCCATTTCCATTCATTGATCAAATTTTGGATTAGTTAGTGGGTAGGAAAATCTATTCATTTGTGGATTGCTTTGCTGGATATAACTAGATGGCTATTGCAAAGGAAGAAAATTTGAAAATGACATTTCTTACTGTCTTCGGTACCTTTGCATATCATCTGATGGTCTTTGGTTTATACAATGTGCCTGGGTCTTGGCACAATGAATAGCTAATAAGACCTTCGGTGATATCTCCCCAGAGGAGTTAAAAGTATTTATTGATGATCTGGGGGCAGCCACCATAAGGGAGCGACAATTGATTATTTTGAGGAAATATTTTGAGCATTGTAGATAATTTTGCATTGCTTTTAACCCTAGAAAGTGTGTATTTGGCGTGCCCTATGGGTTGTTACTCAGCCATGTGGTTAGTACAGTTGGCATTGTTTGACTGACTCTGAAAAGATAAAGTTAATAGTCTCTATGAGCCTATCTCCTACTCCAAAAGAGGTGCACAGCTTTCTGTCATCATCAGTAGGATACTATCAAATATTTATCAATGCATTGGTGGAAAGAGTGTTGCCATTGATGAACCTTCTATATTTTAATTGTCTATTTGAGTGGAATGAAGCCTCTCATGTATCCTTTGAGGATGTGAAGTAGGAATTAGAAAAAGTGCCAATCTTAAAAGCACCTAGAAGAGGTGAAAATTTCTATATATTTTCAACAACAACAACACATAGTATCAACTGCTGTTTAGCTCAAATTTGGGAGGAGAAATGGTATCATCCAATTGGCTTTGCTAGTAGGAAATTGGGGATATTTGAAGTTAATTATATGTACATGGAGAAATTGTGCCTTGGAATGGTCTTTGTGATGAATAAATTTAGGCATTATATTCTCTATGAGAAGGCAATATTCTTTACGAAGGCGAAAGGACTTAGATTTCTCCTGAACAAGTTGCAGCCGCCTGACCATTTAGCAAAGTGGTTAATCACTTTGCAGAAGTTCAATTATAAAATTAGGAGCAAACCACCAAAGTTGTAGGGTATTGTAGAATGTCTTCTAGATTTCGGGAAGCCAAAGGAAATTCTGGTTGAAGGAAGTAATATTGCATGTCTATTTAAAATCAATGCAGCTTCCATCCCTTCTTGGTATGTGGCTATAACACATTATTTATCTACAAGAGTATTTGGGGCTTCTTTATCAAAGTTCAAAAAGAGAAAGATCAAGAAACAATCATTACACTTTTTTTGATTATAGCAGGTGTCTTATATCAAAGGGGAGTAGATGATATCTATCATCGTTGTGTAGTATCCAATGAGGTACCATTTATTCTTAAGGAATGCCATGACTCAGCATGTGGGGGACATTTTGGTGGTGACTTACTGCCCAAAAAGCTCTCTGTGCTAGATATTGGTAGCCATCAATTTTCCAATATGCTTTCAATTATGTTAAGCATTGTGATGTCTGTCAAAGACATGATGTGGGGGAAAATTATAGACCTCTACATCCTATTTTGGTTATATTACCCTTTGAAAAATGGGATACTGATTTTTTGGGACCAATATACCCTTCATCAACTATGCAAAATTGCTATATTATTGTAGCAACACACTACTTTACAAAGTGGTTTGAAGCTCGAGCAACCGTGAAGGACAATGCTAAGGAGATGGATAATTTCATTTTATGGACTAAATTGTTTGCCGTTTTGGTCCACCGAAGGAGATTGTGTGTATGATCGAGTGACACTTATTGAACAAGGTTATAGTGGCCTTGACTGAAGCTTTGAAGATTCATCACAACAATACTACCCCATATAATCCTCAAGTGAATGGTTAGGTTGAGTGTAAAAATAAACAACTAGTGGGAATCTTATCCAAGCTAGTATTCGAAAGCAAACACGACTGGGATAAGAAATTGTATGTGGTAGTGTGGGCTTACAACACGACATTCAAGAGAGCCACATGCCACACCCTATTCAAGTTAGTGTATGGGGAGGAGTGCATTTTGCCGTTAGAAATAGAGCTCCCCACTGTGTTTTTTTCCCTCAATGAGGCAAAAGTGTTACAGAAATAGTATACATCTCTGGTACATCTTGATGAGATTTGATTGCAAGCTTTACTACATCAAGAATTAGGAAAGAGGAGAATGAAAACCCTTCATCATCTTGAGGCTAAGAAGTACAAATTTGTGAAAGGTCAGTTAGTGATGTATTATGATGCTCATCAAGAGCTCTTTCCAGGAAAATTAGAACCCAAATCGGATGTACCATACAAGATTATACATTTAGGAAAGAATGAATCTATGACCCTTCTAGCAAATTTACAAGGGGTAGAGTTTAAGACTAAAGTTAACTTTAATAACCTGAAGCCTTACAATGTATAAGGGGTGACATTGGGCTTGGTGTCTATGTAGGTCCTTCAGGATTCAGCTTTAATGAGTTGTAGGTACCAAGATGAGTGGATGGAACACATAATTCCCTATCTGGAGCATCCATATCTTGAGGAACATTACCACCAAGGTCAAGTGATCTAGTGGAGCAAATGGTATTAGGTTATTGAGTGGCAAGATGGATTCTTTACATGGGAAATTAAGGTCTACTGCCACCATTGTCAATGATTTCTGACTAGCATTCCTATCAAGTTCAGCGAGGAAGGAGGGATTGTGTCTGTTACACCCTCTCTCTCTCTACTTGATTTTGATTATCATACATATGAGTGAGCTGATTATTATGGCATGGCCTATCAATGAAGCCTGGGTTTATACTCTGTATTTTGATGGAGCTTCCACAGGGCTCACTAAACACACAAGTGTTGGTGTGGTCATTAAAGATCCATGATGTAGGGTTGTCATGAAGATGGGAGTCTTTTTACGACCCTCTTTTACTAATAATATGGAAGAATACAAGGCCTTGATCATGGGGCTGAATGTAGCCCAATGTGGTGGTATTCGCCATCGCTAATTATTGGTTAAAGGTGACTCATAGTTAGTGATCAATTAACTAAATGGGACCTATAGTGTGCGGGATCCCATCTTACAGATGTATTGTCATGCAACCTTGGATGTGTTGCATATCTTTGAGGTGGTGACTTGTTAGTTAGTTCCTCGACAATAGAATCACTTTGCAGATTCCATGGTTAACTATGCTTTTGTGGAATATGTCTTTTTCAATTGTGGTCCAAGGAATCCCTTACAATTACCTCTTAACATTAGCCTTGGATTACTTTGGGGTCTTCTTGTTGACATGTCATATCTTGGCCACCGATGTTTAGTTTGGGTTATGAGTCAGGTAGCAAGTAAGCACCTTCCTACTGTGTCCTAGATGCATAGGATTGTGTATCCTCATATTCGTTAGACACCCCTTGCTATTTATGCAGGGGGGTTAGCTAATAACCTGATGCACTTAGTGTAGAGCCTAAGAAGCCTTATCCTTGGTTGGTTTTGTGCTTTAGTCGAGTAACATTAGGACCAAGGGATTATTCCAGCAGTATGTTGTGGTGAATGGTAGTAAATTGTTTTATTTTATAAGGCCAAGAGGGCCATCTTTGTCGAGTTCTAATGTTTTACTTCATAAGGCCAAGAGGGTCGTTCAGCTAGTTGTGAAATGTTATATCTCTTTAGGCCAAGAGGGCCATATGTATGTTTGGTGCAGATACGTTGTTACACAAGCGGTGATCGAGAGCGAGCCTCACTCACAACCCGATTACGAGACGTTAAGGAGTGCTGGTTGGGGTAATTGACTTTGTCGAATGCACAACATAACTTGGAAAATTCAAATATTTGATAATACACCACAAGCCACATATAAAAACAAGATAAAACGCAATGCCTCTTGAAGCTCAAAACAACTAAAAATCTGAATGTGGGTAGAGCATCACACAACCATAACACAAGGAAAATACCAATAATTCGAAAAAAGACAAAGTGAGATATATTTTTGTACCTTAACAACCTTGAGCCGATGCTCGGCGCTTTGACACCCAAAAGCTCTAACTTCCAAATTGACATGACAAGAGCTCACTCTAGCATGTGACCCTCCACTCTCCTCTCTCACAAAATACAATTGTAATCAAGGGGGAAGGCCCTTAACTCTCCATTCTCATCTCCTTATATAGTTTTCTATCCACATTCACATACATTAGGCTTTTTGCTTTCACCTTTCAACTTTTGCTTTTCTACTGCTTTTCATTATTTTCGTTTTTTCTACTCTTTGCATGTTTGCAACTTGTTTGGATCATAATTTTGTCATTTGAACTCCGAATATAGTTATTCGGGTACTCAAAACGATCGGAACACATCTGTCGACAAGCTAGCGCGGGCATAATTTCGAAAATCTGTCAAAAATGAGCAAAAATACTGATTTTCGTAAATCACATCATTTTTCTCCATCTTTTATCTTGGACGACTTATTCCCTTCCTTGGCCTAATGTTCTTGTAATTGCACACACTTCCACCACACATGTCCTCTTTTTCTTCAAGAAATACTCGATGACGATATAAAATGTACGACGTTTTTCCTTTGACCCTTAAGTCTTCAAAATGAATATTCTCTGGAAATGAACCTGTTTTTTATGCAGTGTGCCCTAGCAGGAATATGGTTTTTTGAAATGAACTACGTGCCCAATCATTCATGATTTGAAAAAATATGCAATGTTGGATCCATGATATGCAACCAATCAATCGATGCTACACAAAAATAATATATGCATTGAAGAAATTATGCCTAGTCTATCTACATGTGATCGTGCGTCATGCAAAATGCAAAAAAAATTTCTTGATTAATTTAAAATTCCTTATCCTCACCTCTCAACTCTCATAAAAAAGATATGATATACTCTGCTCCACCCATCCAAAATCTCACAATCACTCTAAAAAAATGATGGTCCTTAAGATGTTGACCAGATATGAACAACCCATCTTACAATTGGTGGCGTCCTTCACGACCCTCTAACTCACCCAACCTCCTTACACACTCAACCAGAGGTTCCTAACTTTGTGATGAGCATCCCAAATATCGTGCAAGAAATGTGTGTGCTCAATGACATGTGCTCTCTCATGTGCGCGTGCATCTAAGATTTACTGCATATAGCTGTAGTGGACCTCATGCCATGCTAGTACTCAATGATGGTGCAAAACGTGCATAATCCCATCCCATGGCATGGAAGTATTTGATAAAAATAGGAGATGACCCCCGAGTGTAGTGCATCAACAAGTGCAACGTGAAGTGCTCGTGAATCCATAATCGCCGTGATGTGCAAAATTCTCGACAAGAAAACATACCTAGCTCCTCAATGTTCAGTAGCTATTGACAAACACAAGCTTCATCTTGTTCAAAAAAATACCAAGCTCGACCAAGGCTATCAAGTTTTACACTCAACAAATCAAACAAAATGACAGAAACAAATCCTAGGATAAATAAACACAAGAAATCCAACTACGAAATAACAAAACAAATTGTCACGCAAATAACTAAGCTAGCAAAAATCAATCCTAACTACAGTTAGACTAGGGGTTTTCAGTTTCAAAAAAATTCTTGACAATGTTTAATGGTATTTTGTTTTAGCGATTATATCACACATGTTGGATGAAGTGTCTCGAGGGATATTTTGCTGTGCAGGAGCTTCTTGTGGCCATTCCAAGTAGTATCGTCACCTTTTCGAGCTTTTCCCTAAGCTAATAGTGTTATATGTTTATGTGGGGGTTATTTTCTTTTTGTTTGTGGTGATCGGTAATCAAGGCATGAAGTCCTAGGGTTTGGTTAGGTATATCTGGGGGAGATTTGAGTAGTCATCTACCTCCTATTAGGACATTGTCAGGCATTAAAAACCTGTGATAGAGGGTAGTCCTTGTGACCTTGTCCTTCCTACTTTCTAGGCAGTTGTCCTAAGAGTCCTTGCTGGTGTGAGGCAGTTAGAGAAGCTTGCCAAAATAGCAAGGAAGAGCAAGTTATGAATATATCTAAATATAAAAATTACAAAGGCATGTAAAAAGGGGTTCTAACCCCTCAATTAGAAAATAAAAAGGAAGAAAAACCCTACAAGCAGTTGATTATCACCTTGTAGAGGCTTGGTAGGTTCTTGGGAACGAATCTGACCCGGGGCTGATGCCTTGTCTTCCTAGGGGTAGCAACTAGCCGAAGGTAGGTTGGAGTGAAAATAAAAGCGAGCAAAACAAAAAAGAATTAAGTGTCGCCTCATGAGATCTTGGTAGGTTATTGGGTACCAAGTCACGACATGAGGCTGATGCTCTATTCTCCTTGGATCACTTTATGCTTAGCTCCCTCCTTTTCACACACTCGAGTATGGAAACCTTGAGAGGCAAATAAAACTATGATGACCAGGCTATAGGAGTCCTTGCTTGGTAGGAGGTCCTGATCTAGTTGTCCCAAGTCAGATAGGTTAGTCAGTTCATGTTAGAATAGTTGGTTAGTGACTTGCTCTAGATTTCTGTCAGATTATGCTAGGCCTATCCCTTGTGGATTCTCATGCCTTGATTCTGTCAGGGGGTAGAATGAGAGTTATTCTTGTGCTTTGCTAAGTATATTTTTTGTGATAGCTTGATGTTTTCTCTGTGTTGGGACCTAAAATGGGCCAGCACTGGCTATGGCACTAGCTAGACCCTCATGCACAAAATAGACAACCCCACTACATGGCCTCATGGGCCAGGAGCGTCTGTAATACACCGATGTACACTAGATAGACTCAATTATGTGTTTGTAGTTGATATATAGTCCAACATTTACCTTCCCTTCTCCTCAGAGGGAAATCCCATAACATATAGGCATAGTGCCTCGTCACACAAACATCAGGAAGATCCCCTTGGCTGATTGTCGCGGCTCCATTGTGACTCTTCTACACCTCGGGGATTGGCCCCAAGATGCGTCACTCCAACATATAAGACGTAATGCACAAACTCTACTCTTTTCTTGTTTTGCACGATCTAGGAATATATAGACCCTTACCAAATAGTCCCAAGGAAAGCATACAACTGACCTACGGCAAAGGCTCCTTTCCACTCAGTGTATAAGTCATGTCCTAGGAAGACAATTGCTATGAAATCTAGGACTGATACCATGTCATGTGTCATGCATAGTGCATATGATCCTAGTGCACAAATAATATTTATCAAATCAACATTTTGCGATGTGGGAAAAACAACCCTTTCATGATTTTTACTAAATGTATGCTTCGATGTATGGAGACTAGCACCGATTTCTCGTGCTACTAGCCCCTTAAACTGAATTATCGCAATTCTAAATGAAATGCACAATCAAATGTTTCAAAAATTTATTGAAACCCTCTAAGCTCTCTTAATCTCTTGACATCACCCTTTTCCTCTAATGTTTAGATTATGCTGTGTTGCATAGGTGAAGGGTATTATTTTGTAAGTATTTTTCGCATAAATTGGAAAAAATCATGAATTATAATGCATAAACAAAGCCAAATTGAAGCCAAACTTCATGCCTCAGCTTTGTCATACAGTCGCAACCACGAATCATAATTTTTTAGATTTTTATAACGCGAAAATCCTATTTTTTCCATTTTAACTATTTTTCTCTATTTATTTGTGCATAAAAATAGGCTATTTTTTATTTATGATTAGTGATTGATTATGACAGCTGAAAGATTTTTTGTCTCAAAATTTTTTAATCCCATGCGCATCTCTTTCCCCCACCCGAAACCAATAAATCCTTCATTTTTACACTAAAAAAACGCTTTTCGAGCTATAATTTAATTATTGTGACTATTTATTATCATGGGTCTACTTTTTTTTTAATGCACAACCCTCAATCATAATGCAAACAATCTCCAAACAATTTTTAATTCCATATGAGTTCCATTTCAACCATCAAACATCAACAAAAAGTAAATTTCCTTTGTAAAATTTGCGCATACCATTTATTTGCGTGTTGTGGGTTTTTTGATTATTTTTTTGGGTTTCCAACAAACCGACCAGTAGCCAATCTTTAATGCTGAACATCTCTCCTCAGCCTCCTCTTGATCTTGGAGCAAATTGGTTCATGTTGGGCAAGCATCCTTCAACCGGTCTTCATTCTTCTTCATGGGCATGAACTGCCCCTTAAGGGGAGAGAGAGGAAGGAGAAAGAAAGACTAAAAAATGAGAATTTTAAATCCTCCATTAAAATGAGCAAGCTAGGAACCATCTTGCTCCTCTCCCTGCCCTGATTGAGAATCTCCCTCTCTCTCTTCAAACGGGTTTGAATCAAAGAGGCATTAAGCAAAAATGAGGAGGTGCATTGACACTTCCCTCTGTTCAACAGTTTTTGCATTACTTTCAAGGCTTTTATTAAGCCTAAGATTTAAAACATTAAAATAATCGGTTCATCTTTTTGTATTCACACTGTCGCGCAAGTGGATATTTCGGCTTTGAAGGCCCAAACGAACTCCGATTTGCAATTCTACTAGACAAGCGGCTTCGTGGCATCGAACTCCATCAACCTAGCCTCTCCCACACACTTTACAACTTCCCAATTTGGTAGTTGCTTTATAATATTAAACCTTGCAGGGATTCAATGGGTATCAAATAACCTTCGATTAACGAACTAAGACTTGCATTGGATTCCTAATGTCGAAACGCATCTAGGAAAACTCCAACTCGACCATCTGCCTCCATTTATTTTTTCATGAAATTTGGCTCTTCCTGGCCATATTTCCGCTTTAAAACGAGCTCAAACCACTTCTAGATCGGCTTAAAGTCGGCTCCTAAAATGCAACTCTCATTGGCGACCCAGGATAGGGCGACTCTGCCCATTGAACCCCATGAACAAATATGCACATGAACGCAACCACAAAGAGCATCAAGCTAATACAAGATATACTCAACAAAACACATCACAACTGCCACCCTACCCCCTACCAAAAGCAAGGCATGAAATCCACAAGGATTAGGCCTAGCATAATCTAATAGAAAAGCCTAAAGCTAGTCACTAACCGACTGCTCCAACATGGCCAAGCAAAAAAGAACTATCAAAGAGGTCATTCTAAGTGGTGGTTTGAACTACCTACCTAACGAAGGACAACTCAACCAAGAGCTCCTTGTAGGCAAGGACTCCTATAGCCTAATCAAGAAATATTGTCTTTTATTACATTGTCCATTTAGCCTTTTATGTTCCATACTCGGGTATGTAAAAAGGAGGGAGTTGAGCGTAGTGACCCAAGGAGAATAAGGCACCGGCCTCAGGTCTTGTCTCAGTACCCAAGAACCTACCAAGCCCGTGCGATGCGACACTTAATCCTTTTCTAATGCTCACTTTTATTTTTTCTCCAACCTTCTTTTATTTCATTTTCTTTTCAGTTAGTTGCCACTCCTAGGAAGACAAGGCATCGGCACCGGGTCCTACCAGGCCTTTGCAAGGTGATGAATGACTGCTCAAGGATTTTTATTTCTTTCATTTTCTATTTTTAGAGGACTAGAAACCCTTTTTACACACCTCTGTATATTCATATATTTCCTTCCAAATATTTAGGGCTTTTTCCTTTGTATCATCATTTTATCGGGCAGGCTTTTCTGACTGCCTCACACTAATAGGACCTCCTGGAGCAGCCACCTAGCAGGTCCGCAGAACAATATCACTAGAACTCCCATCTAAAATAGGTCTTTTAGTGGTTGACCCCAGTACCTTCTTTGTCAGACACAGACTTGGTTGCTCTTCAACATAGTGCAATGCTATGTCAACTATTTTAAGCTAAGGTGAGGAAACTACAATCTAGAATGGAAATTTTGTGGACCTATTTTGAGCAATTTATGAAATATATCCCACCAAATCACTCCTTTTTTGTGCATTATGAACAACAAAAGTTGGGTCTTTTATATGAAGTTGTTCACTATGGATTTATGTCTAGAGGATAGATGCAGTGGTGCTTGGTCCTTTGATCTCCTTGTAGAAGTGGTTAGAATGGTCTTTGAAGCCTCCATTGCACCTAACATCATATTGATGTTTTACATGTATATTCGAGGTTATCTTGTGATTTTGGAGGATGAGGATTTGTCTTGGTATGTGGGGGATATGATTTTGTAAGCTATCCTTTCTTTTAGATATCTAGATATATAAATACATGATATTTTTCAAGCTTATTCATCCAAAAGGCTAACTGTCATGAAGTTTCTTGGCATCCAATGATAGATTATGTTGCCTTGAATCCTTGACAATTAAAAGCCTCTACACATCTATAAAATACTAACCAACTTACACGAGGATCTTTTAGTGCATATTTCTAAACAATATCCTTTTGACATATCTTTCTTTGAAGCTTACAATCATTGATATGTTTTATGTCCATCGGCACCTTCACTCATTTATTATCAACAAATGACTTATAGATTTGATTCTTATTTATCCATACTTCAACCCATATTATTCCTCTCTTTTTTTCAATCTCAATTGGATCCCTAAATTCCTATTTCTACTCATTGCTTGTTCATTGTAGATCATGTTTTCTCACCTCCTCCTCCTTGTCCTCTTCCATCTACTACACTTCTTTCTACTTTTCTAGCATATGTCTTAGATCCTTTCTTATCAAATTATGTTAGATTGTCAAAATCTCTATCTTTAAGAATTTCTTCTTTTTATGATTTTCCATATATGTCACTTTATCCTTTAATGATGGTTCCTCTTCCTTCTTCCATATCTTTCATTCCCGATGCACCTCAGTTGTTAGTAGCTAGTCAAGTTTTGATTTATAGATATCTAGATGCAGAGGATGAAGTCAGATAGATGTGTTGATGGATCCCCATATTAGTATGTCATTCCAAGGGAATGAAAGACTCATATACAATATTATCAGAGTTATTTGCATTTTTCCCAATATATTATCAATCCTTCAGTTTAGATTGGCAGCCCATTTTTCTTGGTACTTAGCATACATATATCATCATCCTCATAATGATAAAAATTCATTACCTAAATTGTGCCTTAATGCTAATGTGGATATTAATCCCTATCAGTTGGACTTATTGTACTTCCATGCTCTTTGCCTTTTGAACAAATATCTTGTACTTGTGGAGAGAATGTGTTGCTTACAGTTCTTTCAAAATCCTTCCAAGACATTTGTGGATGAATTCCTCTTTATAGATACTTAGAAACCATCAAGCATATAAGGGTGATACACTCCATTGATTCTTGATGTTATTTTGTTGAGCCATAATGAT
Organism: Lygodium microphyllum; assembly: GCF_053477565.2. Classification (NCBI taxonomy): domain Eukaryota; kingdom Viridiplantae; phylum Streptophyta; class Polypodiopsida; order Schizaeales; family Lygodiaceae; genus Lygodium; species Lygodium microphyllum. Next base: position 82,937,538 of record NC_141149.1, read on the forward strand.
ATATTATGTTTTTGAAGGTGCCATTTAGGTAACTATTATATCTCTAGTGTATATGTGGTGTGAGATTTGTATATGAAGGGATCATGGTTTTACTGAAGCTAATTGAGATGATGATTCTTTGTGATTTCTTGGTTTTAATGAATTGAAATGGAAAGAAGAAACATATTATATTCTTTACAAGTTTGTCATGATTTGATCTTTTTAATATGAGTTAATGGATAAAAGGTGTTTTCCTTTTATCAAACTTGTTTGCCAGATCCAAGTTCTTTGAAGGGATTGTGGATTGAGCTAGAGTTGATGATCAATAATAGTTATTTTAGAGCTTTTTATTATCTTTTTCCAAGTTCATGAGGATACTTCCTTAGTTAAGTGTGGGGATATGTTGAGTGTTGAAATTAACTATTTTTTGTTACATTTTTGGGCAATTTTTTTTTAAATGGTTGATTGATTGGTTTTTGGGTGTTTTTGAAGTATTTGAAGTGTGTTGGAATGTTTTGAGTAGGTTTGAGAAGCTCATGATGGTTTTTAGTTGAGCTATGATGTACTAATTGGTTCTATGATGTGTCTATTTGGTTCAGATGGATCTATTTTGCCTCTATTTTGATATGTTTTCTTTTTGTTTGAGAGCTTATGATTGTAGATGAGTGGTTTGAGGAATAATTGAGAGTATGTTGGATGGTTTTTTATGGTTTGAAAATAGTCTCTACTTTATGAAGTGATTGGGACAACAAACTGATGGTAGCTTTGTGGGATTATTGAATCACTTACAAAGCGGCTATTAAGCAAACACCATTTGAGCTAACCTATGGAATATAAGCAATCTTGTTGGTTGAGTTCTTTGTTCTAAGTCTATTGATAGTAGTGCAAGAAAGATGGAAAGGCGAGGAGGCATGGCTGACCACCTAACAAATTGGAATGACTCTTTGAGAAATGCCTTATTGCTACTCATGCACTCATTTGTGAGAAAGCAAGACAAAAATCCCATTTTGACAAGCATGTCAAACAACACAATTTTGAAAAGAGTGACTAATGTTGTTGTATTCAATCAAGGGACATAAGTAAAAAATAAAGTTTTGAGGACTTGTACCTTTCGAGTCTGTCAAATTAGTAGGACCAGCAATGTAGAGCTCCAAACATTGGAAGGTGAGGGCATAGGCTTCTTCAATGAGATCCACATTAAGAAATACTACTTGCTAGCACATCCACTGTATGAGCCTCCTATGTTGTTACTGCTTATAAACATCCGAGCCATCTCCATCACCACAATTGGCTCTGAAGAAGAGGAATCCATAGCACCAACCTCTTTAACATTGAGAATTAACACTAAGAAAAGCCATGTACTTGACGCACTATTCGATGAAGGGGCTAACAACAATATACTCACTTATGAGGGACTAGACCAAAAAAGGACAACCCCAACCAATCTCAATCATTGCTAAAATCAATCCATAAGAGGAAACCCTACTTACTATTAGAAAAGTGCAAAGTTGTGGTCTCCATTGAGATTGAAAGCCTCCCAATCATTTGCTACATTCTACTGAACACTCAAGGAGTGGGAAAATAAATGCCTATGGGATGAACCTTCAAAAAGTAAACTCAATGAAATATTGACTATGTGACCCAACATATTCATTTGGCCCTAGGAAATATCAAGATCATTATGCCTTTCAACAAGGGTATTCAAACTCCTACAACATTTGTCAAACCATGATGTCCACACCTTGTAGTAACTCTAGTGAGGGGGGTGAAATACTTCTTCATGACCTAAAAATAGCAAAGGAGAATCAAACTAAACTAATGAGCTAACTAGTATCTATGAATTTAAACAAATGGGTCCCCACAACCAAATATTTCCCTAACAAAGTTCCACCCATAGAGATAATTAGACCTCACACACCTTGCCGTAATCTAAACGAAAGAGTTGATGTTACAATAGGAAAACACATGTAAAGCCATGATGGGCCTCCAAAGCCCTACTGTGAGCACAATGATACTACGAGGAAAAAAATTGGATTTGGTTCCCCAAAACTCCTAGAATGCTCATTGACCAAATCATTCAACCACTCTTCCTATGAAATACTGGAAGGCTATCCACCAAATCAACACAACTCAAGAAAGTGAGAAGCACACAAAATCTACATAACCTTAATAATCAATTCTTTTCTGAACTCAAACATGTGCCTCTTTCTAGTAGCAACTTGCCATGTGTTAAATAAAATTTAGGGTGGCAAAGTGCCCCAATCCAAGGCAATAACAAGGTGCCACCATCAACTTCAAACATGAAGATGCCCTTGACTCAACAGTCTATACTAGATGTTGTGGAGTGGAAGCCTAAGCAAAGAGTGCCGACAACCTCTGCCATGAAGTCTAATAATGACATTTCAATGGAAGAAAATTGTCAAGATCACTTGCCTCCCAGCACCTCCAACACACCATCGCCAAAGCCACAACCCCTACAACAATTGAAAGTAAAACAAATTCTCCCAAGAGGTTAGGTAATGATATGTGCACATTAAACCCCAACCACTTGCTAAATTAAGACCCACATACTATCACCCATCCATAGTTGAGCTTGTAGCAAACATAGCTACCAATACATGTGATATCTTGGTCAAAAACTTCATCTTATTTACCTGTAGCTATGAACGCCTTGGCTTAGGTTTGTTAGATGAAGCTATAGTAGTGGCTATTAGAAGCCTTCCTTTTCCTTGGGAGGAATGTAAAGTTATATTTGCTAAGCATGCTTCTATCATTGAAGAACTCATAGACACTCAAATGACTCGAGAGCAAGCTCTCATTGGTTATTTTATTACATAATTTAAATGTAGCCATATAGAAGCAAAGTAAGAAGAAATCACAAACTTAGAGGAACTAAAAGTAAGAAGAAATCACAAACTTAGAGGAACTAGCCACATCTAGATCTCCCCTTTTACAAAAATGTTTTACCCTCTAAGTGTAGTTGGAAAGATTAGGATGTCCAATCAGTGACAAATGTTGAATAGCATTGGGCCATAAAAAACTATTGAGTATGACCCCACCCACCCACACTGCACCAACATCATTCCAAGTGTTAGCCATCACATGAAATCAACAAAGGATCATGTCTTGCTCCACCCTAGAAGGATAAAAGAAAAAGGATGAGGGGAAATGAACACCAGCAAAGGAGAATGATACCTTGGAAATAGCCATAGAGGAATCTCACAAGGAAGAGAAAGAATGTCGACTAAGCCAAAGAAAGGCAGAAAGAGTGAAAATTACCATTTGGCCATAAGGAACTCTATAAAATAGACATAAGGGGAAAGAAGAGTAGAAATTGAAGTTCCACCTAACCCACACCAACATGGAGCAGGCTTGATTATGAGAGCAAAGAAAGTAGGGAGCTCATCTAGTGGGAAATAACATAAGATTGAAGACAAAGGGAAGGAATTGGTCTAACAGTTACCACCACTCCTCCCACCAAGAACTTATAGATGGAAAGAGCCACCCTACCACTAATTTTACCACCCCTACCACTACCCCCTACAAGCAAAGAGAGTAACTAGGTAGCCTTGATAGTACAATGGCTTGATGCCATCTATTAAATAGTCTTCAAAAAAAGTAGATTAGAGGAACCTGTAGTCATAGGGTCAAAGATATTTGCCACATCTGAGGCACAATCAAAAAGGAGAGGTGAGAAAGTTCCAAGAGCAGAAGACATGTCATCTCATGTACCTCTCATCACTCAAGGGCATGGATAATATTTCAATGATTTGTTGAAGACCCTAGAAGAGCAAAGAGACTAAAAGGAAGACTAAAATATTAGACAATGATAAGTACGAGGAAGTATTGTGAAAATTTGTATGGGTAAGAAGAGCAAGGAAAGAAGGGAGGTGCAACACAAGGAAGTCATAACCACCATAGCCCAACTAGAAGACAAGGTGAAGCAACAAGGTCAAATTAGTCAATTGCAATAGGACAAGGAGGAGACCATATAAATGAAGGACAAGGTGCTCTAGTTGGAGGGACAAGAGGAGGAAGCCACTCAAAACAAGGAGAACCTTGAGCAAAGGGTAGAAGATCTAACTAAGGAGAAGGAGGAACTCTAGCAAAACATGAGGGAGCAAGCTACAACTTTGCAAGCCCTAATCGAGTGGTAAGATGGGGGATTGGAGTTGACCAAAAAGAATATTGAATAGTTAGAAGAAAGGAATGAAGAACTCTTGCAAGGGCTTGCTCAGAGTCTTGCAAAGGCAAGACATAAAAAGGAAGTGGCCTTGGATAGGGGTGAGGTGGTAGAGAAGATTTAGCAAAGAAGCTTCACTAAAACTCTGACTAAAGTCACATAACCTACAAAACAAGATATAATAGAAGGCCTTAAGAGAAATTTGTAGATGGCCATAGAGGCACTTTGGAGCACTTTAGGACCTCTACCTCAACTACAAGAGTATGAGCTTACAAAAAATGAGGTGATACACTAACTCAAGGCAGAGGGGCTCTAAGATGAATGACTAATTAGATTAGGCTTCATGGAAATAGAACATCCATTTCCATCACCTTTTCCACCAGAAGTGGACTAGTATGGAATGCCAAATGTTGAAGACATCACTCGCCTTCACTAGCCTGTCATGAGAAACTTGTCAGTTTAGTCCACTTCATCAAAGACATTGAGGGATCCAAAGCAAAAGATACTAGCAAATATAAATGAGCTCAGAGAAGGGTGCAAAGAAACACCCCAAGAGTGCTAGACACCCCCTTCCATAGGATGTGACAAGCAGCCATAATACATTGGGAGGAGATTGCTACCTTAGGGGGGGTTGAGTGAGAGGAAACATCCATACAATTTGAGTTTAATATGGGCTAGAAGCTCAAGGTAACACTTCTTGTTAATGTAATGGAATAGGTAATGCAAATAGGGGAAGCCTTGGGAAAACATTCAATTGATTAGAAACTACAAGACCCTAGGTTGTGGTGCTCTAAAGAGGAGGACTATTGGAGTGACAAGGTTGGAGAAGATTTTGGGATTTGAAGCACAAATGGCTTAGCAGAGATCCATCTTAGAGGCCACCAATATGACATGGTGGTCTTTTGTAACAATGCATCATCAAAGAGAGGAAACCCCTATTTCCTACCTTACTTAGGAGGCATGGAATTGACTATGACTTGACATCCATGCAAAATACCACTTCTCCTCATCTACAATGTTAGAGCCATAGGGCCAGATGATTGCTTCAAATTCAAAGAAAGAGACTTGATACCAACATTCAAATGATTTGTGGATACATTCTAGAATTGTTTGAATCCAGACTTCATTGTCACATGCAATTACTTCAAGCTACTAGTATTCTTGTTAAGCTAGAAAATAGTAGCAAAGGCGCAGGGGCTCCACCCCTTGTTCTTTGATGTCAACGCAAGGAATGACAAGTATGCTATAAATAGACTCATTCTACATGCCACCATACTACTAGCATGCTGCCTAAACCTGTTGGAAGACATGAATGCTAGATGCTTCATATGTTGTGGTCATCCCTTCCTACCTATGACCCCTATAATAGTTCACAAAAAGGTAAAGGCCTGTCTCATGAGTAAATGTAGTCTTGAACAATCCCTAATATCTCCACCTCCATCCCAAGAAAATAGAAAATAAAATGAATAGTTGAAAAAAAAAGAGAAGAAGATATATATGTAGATATGTATATAAATACCCTTGCACTTGCATAGCACCTAGGGGTCCTCAAGCTTGAGAGTTATTAGTGACCTATGTTGGCTGGCTCCATCCTCAATCCCCCAGCCCATTTCTTCCCCACAACATGTTTAGGGTCCTTAACAGTACGAAACCCCAAGAAATTGATAGACTCTCAGGACCTAAAATGGACCCGACACTGACTCTCTAGAACTAGCAGGACCTCTAAAACACACAAGACACCCCACACGGCCTTGCCGCCAAGAGCTCTAAGGTTCACACTACACTAAACCCTGAAATCGATCTTCGTTTGTAATAGGACATAGTCCAACGTTTACCTTCCCATACTCCTCAGAGGCAGATCCCATAACATATAGGTATAACACCTCGTAGCACAAACATAGGGAAGTACCTCTCGATTGACTGCCGCAGCTCCACTACAGCTCTCCTACATCAAGGGGATTGGCCCCAAGATGCACTACCTAACATATGAAACATAACACACAAACTCCACTCTTTTCTTGTTTTGTAAGATCCAGGAATATATAGATCCTCACCAAACAGTCCCAAGGAAACCGTACAACTAACCTATAGCAAAGGCTCCTTTTCACTCCACGTATAAGTCATGTCCTAGGAAAACAATAGCTATGCAATCCACGACTAATATCATGTCATGCGTCATGCATAGTGCATATGATCCTAGTGCACAACCAATATTTATCAAATCAGCATTTTGTGATGTGAAAAAACAACCCTTTCATGATCTTCACTAAACGTATGCTCCGATGTATGGAGACTAGCACCGATTCCTTGTGCTACTAGCCTCTTAAACTGAAATATCGCAATTCTAAATGCAATGCATAGTCAAATATTTCAAAGATTCAAATCCTCTCCGCCCTCTTAATCTCTTAATATCACCCTTTCCCTCTAACGTTTAGGTTATGCTGCGTTGCATAGGTGCAGGGTTTTATTTCGTATGTATTTTTCTCATAAAATGGAAAAAGCCATGAACTATGACACATAAACAAAGCTAAACTAAAGCCAAACTTCATGCCTCAACTTTGTTATACAGTCACAACCATGAATCATAATTTTCTAGATTTTTATAACGCGAAAATCCTAATTTTCTCTATTTTAGCTATTTTTCTATCTATTTATGCATAAAAATAGGTTATTTTATTATCTATTATTACTGAGTGATTATGACAGTTGAAAAATAGTTTTTATTAGAGTTTTATCGCATGCACATCTCTTTTTCCCACCTGAAACCAACAAAATCTTGATTTTTACTCTAAAAAGACACTTTTCGGATCATACTTTAAATATTGCAACTATTTATTATTACGGTTCTACATTTCTTTTATGCACATCCCTCAATCATAATGCAAACAAGATTTAAACAAAAAAAATCAATGTGAATTTCATTTAGACCATCAAACATAAAAAAGAAGCAAAATTCCTTTGTAAAAATGAGGCATACCGCTTATGCACATGTTGCGGATTTTTTAAAATCTGATTCGGGAAAAAAAAATAGTTCACCATTGATGCTCAGCCCATCTCCGGTCATCCATCTTCAGCCCCCCTAGATTTGGAAGCAACCCAATACACCGTCACACCAATTAGGCTTCTTCCACATGAATTGCCTCTTAGGGGAGAGAGGGAGGAGAGAGAAATACTAAATATGGTTCTTCTCATCCAAGTAGCCATTGGAGGAGCGAAGGACGACGATGGAGAGCGAAGGAATCAAGCATCAGGCCGGTAAGACCAAATTATATGGTTACATTTGTTGAGATGACAAGCTCAACACATGCGAACATTAATGATAGACCGCCTGGTTAGATGGGTCCACACGTCTACAATTAGCACGTCGGTGGTCATTATGACTCTCACATGGCCACTGACTCATTACTTATTATATTCAGGTTGTTACACCTATTTACAGCTGGCATAGTTATAGCGCCAGTCGACTAGTGTAGTCGGTTATGCATTGTTTGACTTAGTAGGCCACTTTCCTTTATGTTGTATCTTATCTATACTTTGTGTACATTGTAAAGTGTGTGGAAGAAGAATTAAAAAAACCAGCAAGAAAACATTTTGGCCTCCATCTCTCTTCTTGTCTCTTGAGTGAGCTTCTCCTTGTGCATTCTATGTGTATTCGGCGCAACATCTTGAGCAAGTCCCCCCACCACGTGATTGCCTGTGGAGGCACCGGAAGCATGGCAGAGCAAAAATCTCAGATTGCAGTGAGATTTGGTGTGCACGAAGAGCGTTGTGTATTCTGCAGAGAAGCCCTTTGGGACCTATGTGCAGTTATTTTGGGCATCTGAGGCCGTTTCAGGCCCCATTTTAGAGCCGCAAGGTTGCGGACAGTAGTTCGAGATACCCTGCAATTTTAGTTGTGTCTGCCATATACAGGTGCACAGGTTACAAATTTCAGATCTGTAAGTTCAAAGGTGTTTACCAGCGAATAAACACAAGGTTTATCTGCAAACTAGTTGCAAATTGCATGTATTGTTGAGTAGACAGTGAAAAAGGCTGTCTGGTGTATTGCTGTGCACTACAGGTTAAGGGTTGCAGAAGATTTGCTTGCTGTTTGGTATTAGCTTTGTGATAATGGCAGAGAACAATGGAAACCCCATCATTGAGAAGCTCGACAAGAACAACTACCCTTCATGGAAGTTCCGTGTCACGAACTTCCTTATTGGAAAAGGCCTCTACAAGTTTGTTTCAGGTGAAGAAAAGGTGAGTGATCCTCCAACTGCAGAAGAGACAAAGGCACAAAAGGAATGGAATACAAAAGACAAAAAGGTAATGTACTGGCTATCTACAGTAAGTGACAATAATATACTAGGACATATTAGAAATGCAGAGAATTCATATGCAGCTTGGACCATACTTGAAAGTATGTTTTCCATAAATACAAAGGCACGAAATATTCAACTCAAGCAAGAGTTGAATACATTGAAGAAAGGAAACATGTCTATCAATGAGTATGCACTGAAGGTAAGGAGCATTGCAGATGCCTTAGCAGTGATTGATGCAATGCCCGATGATGATGATTTGGTGTTGTCTACCTTGGGTGGACTTAACAATGAAAAGGCTTGGAAGTCTTTTGTAACTTCCGTATATGTCAAAAAGCCATTTCCAGATTTTGATAAGTTGGTCTCTCTTATGATCACTGAAGAGATCAACATGCAGAGTGAGACATCTGAAAGAAGTGGTAAACAGGTCCAAGCTTTCTACTCTAGTTCAGGAAGGGGACATGGCAGGTTCTCTTCAAGAGGCCGTGGTATAGGACGTGGTAGTGACAACCAGCAAAACAGATTGAATCAGCAATTTGGCGTATGCAAGTTTCAGGAGGTCATGGTAACTTTAGAGGCAGGGGGAGCTTTAGAGAAAGAGGTGGATGGCAGAACAGAGGTTCTAACAACTCTGGTATTGTGTGTCACTACTGTGGCAAAATAGGTCATATTTTAACCCAATGTTATGCTAAGAAAGATGATATTCGCAGTGGTAAGTTGTAGCAAGGAAACTATGCATCGTCTTCATGACAGAATGAAGATAAAAATGAACGTCTGTTTGTTATGCAGCATATACTAAATGCTGTTACAGGAAAGGGAACACATGATGATGTTTGGTATGTTGATTCAGGTGCATCCAATCATATGACCAGCCATGCAGAATGGTTTGGAGAGATGCAGGTTATGTATAGATGGGTGTTGATTCATGCCACCCAATTTCACACATTGGAAAAGTTCCCTTGTCCTTGCATGATGGTAACACAAAGAGTTTTTCAGATGTATTACATGTGTCATCTATTACAAAGAACTTGGTGTTAGTTGGTCAAATGGTAGAGCAAGGGTTGCAAGTCAAATTTAATGCAAAGGGCTGCTTTGTAGAAGACTTCAATGATAAGTGCAAGTTAGTAGCAAAGGAAAGTAGAGTTGGACTTATGTTTACTCTAGATGCTGGAATTCCTACTATGAATGCTACTATGTATGCTAAAGGAAAATGTGTTGTTGCAGATATTGAAATTTGGCACAAACGCATTGGACATGCAAATGTACAAAGGCTAAAATTAATACAGTCCAAAGGGTTTGTTACAGGTTTGCCTACATTTAGAGTTGCAAAATTTCATAAGGTATGCAAAGCATGCAGTTTGGTAAGCAGGTAAGACAACCCTTTTCACATGACAGAGATGTAAGCAGAAATATCCTTGATATTGTGCATACAAATATTTGAAAATGTATCTCTTGGAGGTAGCTCATACTTTGTCACATTCATTGATGATTGTTCTAGAAAGCTGTGGGTATATTTTATGAAGGAAAAGAGTGAAGCGTTTGAGCACTTTAGAACTTTCAAGGCTGTAGTTGAAAGAGAAACATGCTTGAAAGTAAAGTGCTTGAGGTCAGATGGAGGGGGAGAGTACCTCTCAAATGAGTTCACTGATTTTCTGAGGTCTCATGGGATAAAGAGATAGTTCACATGCAGGTATACCCCACAGCAAAATGGTGTTGAAGAAAGGAAAAACAGGCATATTGCAGAAGTTGCACACTCCTTGATGGCTGAAAAGAATATGCCTAAGCATTTTGTGTCTGAGGCTGTTCATACTGCTGTTTATATTATGAACAGAACTCCCACAACTGCAATTCATGGGATGACTCCTGAAGAATGCTTTACTGGCAAGAAGCCTAATGTATCATACTTGAAGGTATTTGGTTGTGTTGCATATGTTCATGTGCCAGATGAGCTATGGAAGAAGCTTGATCCAAAGGCAGAAAAATGCATCTGTATTGGATACTCTTTAGAGCAGAAAGGGTATTGCTATTATAACCCTGTCACATGTAAGTTCAGAGTGAGCAGAGATGTCATCTTTGATGAAATGAGCAGTTGGTATGCATCTAGTGGTGATGCATTGGATGATAATGATGATCATGACACTCATGTGCAGGCTGAAAAGCAAGAATCACAAACTCTTAGTGGACCAGAGACATCATTTGGTAGTCCATGGTCTGGGAGACTAAGAAGTAGCTCTACATCTTCAGGTGCATCTAGTAGCACTAAAGATAAAGATAAAGGAAAGAATAAAGTGTCAGATGGCATTGATGCAGTTCTTGATGGAGACTCCAGTGGCTTAGAGAGCTTAGATGATGAGCTTGGTATTCCTTCTATCAGGACACCAGGTGTACAGAGAGCTCATAATAATGTAAAGGCTCCATTGAGTGATCCGATGGTACGCAAATCTAGCAGGGTCAGATACCCTGTTAAAAGATTTTGTTTTGAAGGTTATGCAGCTCACCATTATGCTTATATGGTGAAACTAGTTGAGGATGTTGAGCCCACCTGTTTTGAGGATGCTGTTGGTCATACTCATTGAGATGCAGCAATGGATGAGCAGATGGCTACATTAGAGAACAATAAGACTTGGGATCTAGTATCATTGCCAAAGGGAAAGAAAGCTATTGGATGTAAGTGGGTTTATAAGATTAAGCACAATGTAGATGGTTCTATTAGTAGGTACAAAGCTAGGCTGGTTGCAAAAGGCTATGCCCAAACATATGGCATAGATTATGAAGAAACCTTCAGTCCAGTTGCTAGGATGGCAACTGTCAGATGTGTGATTTCTTTGGCAGCTGCCAAAGGTTGGAGGTTGCAACAAATGGATGTGAAGAATGCCTTCTTGCATGGTGATTTGCAGGAAGAAGTGTATATGGATCAACCAGCAGGTTATGAAGATTTAGAGTATCCCACGTATGTGTGCAAGTTGAAGAAGGCACTCTATGGGCTCAAGCAAGCACCTAGAGCATGGTCTGACAAGATCAGAGAGTATCTTGTCAATATTGGCTTTTATGTTTCTGATGCTGATCACTCACTTTATGTGAGAAAGGGAGATGCAGGTTTGGTCATCATAGTCATCTATGTGGATGACTTGATTATTACAGGTGATAGTGATAGTGCGATTGCTGAAGTCAAGGACTTTTTGAAGAAGAAGTTTGAGATCAAGGATTTAGGTGAGCTAAGGTGCTTCCTTGGCATTGAGGTGATCAGATGTGATGATGGTATATGGCTGTCCCAAAGATAGTATGGCTTGGATATGTTGTCCAGGTATGGTATGACAGCATGCAAACGACTTTCAGTCCCATTGGAGCAGAATGTAAAGTTGAGTGGTGATGTTGGGGATGAGATAGAAGACCCTACTATGTTCAAGAGGATAGTGGGGAGTTTGATCTACATGACCATTACAAGGCCAGACTTGAGCTACGCTGTTGGTCTTGTGAGTCAGTTTATGCAAGTACCTAGAAAGCCACATTTGGATGCAGTCAGATGCATATTGAGATATGTGAAGCCACATTACATTATGGACTTTTCTATGAGGCAAGTATAGATGTACAGGTGTTTGGATACACAGATGCAGATTGGGCTAGTCGTATGCCTGATAGAAGATCTACCAGCGGATACATGTTCTCTCTTGGTAGTGCAGCAGTTACTTGGAGTAGCAAAAAGCAACCTACAATTGCTTTGTCGAGTACAGAGGCTGAGTATAGAGGTGTTGTTGTTGCAGCATGTGAGGTAGTATGGCTACAGAAGTTATTGGCTGATTTAGATGTGTAGGTGGAAGGTCCAGTTGTCATTTATTGTGACAACATGAGTAGTATACAATTGGCTAGGAACCCTGTGTTCCATGCCAGGACAAAACATATTGAGGTACACTACCACTTTGTGAGAGAGAAGGTACTAGCAGGTGAGATTGACTTAGTGTATGTCAGCACACAGGATTAGATAGCTGACATCTTCACGAAGGCAGTGGGTACAAAGAAGCTTCAAAAGTTTTGAAGCTTACTTGGAGTTGCAGAGATGCAGTTGAGATTGAGGGGGAGTGTTGAGATGACAAGCTCAACACATGCAGACATTAGTGATGGACCGCTTGGTTAGATGGGTCCACACGTCTACACTTAGCACGTCGGTGGTCATTATGACTCTCACATGGCCACTGACTCATTACTTATTATATTCAGGTTGTTACACCTATTTACAGCTGGCATAGTTATAGCGCCAGTCGACTAGTGTAGTCAGTTATGCATTGTTTGACTTAGTAGGCCACTTTCCTTTATGTTGTATCTTATTTATACTTTGTGTACATTGTAAAGTGTGTGGAAGAAGAAGAAGAAAAAACCAGCAAGAAAATGTTTTGGACTCCATCTCTCTTCTTGTCTCTTGAGTGAGCTTCTCCTTGTGCATTCTGTGTGTATTCGGTGCAGCATCTTGAGCAAGTCCCCCCACCACGCGATTCTTGACAGCATTGAGGTGGGAGATGGCCTATAGCCCCCCCTCTCCAAATCATCATCGTTTGTAAAAAGGTACAATTTTTTCCTTCAGGCCACAAAAAAATGCTTCCCCCCCCCCCCCCCCTCCCGTGTGAAAATTGGGGGGTGGGAAACCCCAAGGGTCACCCCCCTTCCCTTTAAGTCTTTTTAGACTTGGCCTCTTTTGGTCTTGGCCCTCTTTTTCGGCCTATCTCCCGCATCTGACGTCCTATTTGAGGTTCCTAAATTGTTGGCAGTTCGTCTTGAAGTCCCCTACTACTAGGCACCTCCCAAGATCCAATTTGGCAGTCAAAAAAATTATGAAAAATCCACAACCGTTAGCTGGTGTTTCTTTAAAGCACTTTAGGAACCCGATGGCTACTTATTGCTTAAAATCGACCCAATTGCCTATGCCACCTTCAACATAGTTTATTTTTCCCTTGAAATTTAGATTTTTTGAAAAATTTTAAGCACTTCACAGAGTCAAAAATCACCGCTCATTGGTGACCACGGGATAGGGTGACTCAGCCCGTCGAACCCCACAAACAAATTTGCACATCAACACAACCACAAAGAGCATCAAGCTGATACAAAGGATACTCAACAAAATACATCATAGCTCTCACCCTACCTCCTATCAAAACCAAGGCATGAAATCCGCGAAGAGTAGGCCTGGCACAAGCTGACAGAAAGCCCAAAGCTAGTCACTAACCAACTATTCCAACGCAGCCAAGCTAAAAAGAACTATCAAAGAAGTCATCCTCAGTGGTGGCCTAACTAAGGACAATGCAACCAGGAGCTCCTACTAGGCAAGGACTCCTATAGCCTGATCAAGAAATATTTTCTTTTAGCATATTTTTCCTTTTAGGCCTTTATTTTTCTATACTTGGGTGTGTAAATGGGTGTGTAAAAAGGAGGGAGCTGAGCATAGTGACCCAAGGAGAATAGGGCATCGGCCTCAAGTCCTGTCTCGGTACCCAAGAACCTACCAATCCCTCGCAAGGCGACACTGAATCCTTTTCTAACGCTCACTTTTATTTTCGCTTAAACCTTCCTTAGTTTTCTTTGCTTTTCAACTAGTTGCCACCCCTAGGAAGACAAGGCATCGGCCCTGGGTATGACTCGTCCCTAGAAACCTACCAGGCCTTTGCAAGGTGATGAACAACTACTAAATGATTTTTCATTCTTGCTTCTGGCAGGCTTTTCTAACTACCTCACAACTAACAGAAACTCCTAGAACGGCCGCCTAGCAGGTCAGCAGAATAGGGTCACCAGTACTTTCTTCTAAAACAGGTCTTTCAGTGCCTGACAATGCATTGGCAAGAGGCAATGACTACTCAGACCTCCTGTAGACATACATAACCTAAACCTAGGACTTCATGCATTGATTGCCGGTCCCCAACAAACAAAAAGAAAGTACCCCTTACATACACATACATCATTATTTGCTTAAGGCAAAAGACTCAAAAAGGGGGGAAAAACCACCTCTAGTGACTTCGTCAACTTGTATGATGCAATCATTAAAATAGAAACCATTAAACGTACATGCACCAAACTGACATATGGCCCTCTTGGCCTAAAGAAATAGCATATTTTACTGACAAAATTGACCCTCTTGGCCTAATGAAATCAAGTAAACTAGCACATATATAGCCATCCTTGGAATAAGGTAGATATATGAAAATATGCTCCATTCCAAGGGGAAAAATAGGGCTCTCAGCCCTAGACTAAATGTATCAAGTTGTGACCCATCCCTCTTGCATATATAGCAAGAGGTGTACACATAACATGTCATCTGATCAACCTATGGGTCCAAGATAATAGTGGTAGATGGGTCTCGGCCACTCTTTGCATCACCCATACCAACCATCACCTATCATATAATGCATAGTCTGATAAAATTCCCCACAAACCACCAAGTCATGTCTCATGATCAATAGCAACATCTGGACTAGGACCACAATTAAAGAAGATGTCTTATTCGTAAGTGAAGTTTGCTAATGAGTCTGCAAACTAATTCCAAGAATGTGGGATCAGCTGAAGAGAGACGCTCTCAAATTCATCAAGTAGGGTTATAGCAGTTCGATGATATATGCAAAGGATGGAATTCTGGACTGTGTATGTCTCATTTAGTTGATTTAAGATCATATGGGAATCCCCTTTTACTAACAACCGTCGAATACCACCTTTCTTGGCAATATTCAGAGTCCCATAATCAAGGCTTTATACTCTGCCATGTTGTTAGCGAATCCTACCCCGAGATAAACAGCTAATTTCATTGTAATTCTACGTCGAGGATCTCAGATAACTACTCTAACACTCCCTTTTTTTATTAGGGCCCCTAGACGCTCCATCAAAGTATAATGTGTACATCCATAATGGGTTTACACAGCCAGCCATCAAGAACTCCCCTATTTGTAATTATGATCGTCAAAATTCAACATACTTAGAGGATGAACTGATAGCTCCATCCCACCTTCTTCATTAAACTCAACAG
This sequence comes from Lygodium microphyllum, assembly GCF_053477565.2. Taxonomy (NCBI): domain Eukaryota; kingdom Viridiplantae; phylum Streptophyta; class Polypodiopsida; order Schizaeales; family Lygodiaceae; genus Lygodium; species Lygodium microphyllum. The sequence continues at coordinate 82,952,998 of NC_141149.1, forward strand.
GGATGCTTGTCAAAATTTGTAAGTTGTGATGGCAGAAAACTTTCCCCACACAAAGATTCCGTCTTCTTGCTCAATCACTTTGTATCCTTTGCTCCCCCAGATAAGCTTCCCCTGATGATATCTTTGCTCTAGATATGGGTGCTCCAGATAAGGAATTAACCGCCTATCAACCAATTTAAGCTCTCCTATAGGTCTTAGATCAACCAAAGCATGGACCTGCAATGCATTTATCGCGTTAGCATACTAAAAAATAATAATGTTTAATCTTATTCAGATTAACATTGTTTTTAAATTTCACTCCCTAGAGATTAGATAGTAAAGCCATGGAATTATTTTTACTTATCCTAACTACCTTGTAAGAGCCATCCCATCTAGGTTTCGACTTCCCTAGAAATATCTCCCTATGTGCATCATAATACAGAACTAACTGCCCCTTTTTAAGGTATATTTCTTCACTTTTAGATCATGCAGTAGCTTCATCTGACATTTAGCTACCTTGTGGTGTAGCAAACTCTGCAATTTAAGCTCATCCAAGTGGGCCAGAGTCATAAAATGCTCGAATAGGGCATCCTCATCACCCAAAGAATGATTGATTGCGAATCTTATGGTCAACAACTCAATTTCTAAGGGCAAGACACACTCCTCCCCATAAACTAATTTGAATGGGGTGTGGCCAATGGCTCATTTTAAACATCTTGTCATATGCCCATACTACCACATATAATTTCTTATCCCAGTCCCGTTTCTTTTCGGAGCCTATCTTGGACAAGATACCCACAAGTTGCTTATTGGTGCTTTCAACTTGTCCATTGCTTACGGATTATAGGGGGTCATCTTGTTATTCTTAATTTGCCAAGATTCATTTAAGCTTTTAATCACCTTATTTAGGAAATGGAGTCCGATACTATTTCCTTTGACGGATCGAAACAGTAGATAATCTGCTCGAGTAGAAAACTAGCAGTCTCTTTTGCATTGTCATGCCTCATCACTCGTGCTTATGACCACTTTATGAAGTAATTAGTGGCTACTATAATATATCTCTTTTGAGTAGTAGATGGCAGGGTAATAGGACCCACAAAGTCATTGCCCCACTTCTCAAATGGAAGTATAGCCATAATAGGCGTAAGTGGACGATTCCTATTCTCTCTACTGTCATGCCGTTGACAAGTATTGCATCTCTTAACATCCTCAAATGAATCCTGGAAGATGGACGGCCACCAATATCCAACTCTTAAAGGCTTCTGTTCCATCAACCACCTAGCAAAGTGCCCCCCACAAGCAGAGTCATGGCACTCTTCCAAAATAAATGAAACCTCGTCATGCATCACACATCGGCAATAGATATCAGTGACACCCTGTCGATATAGTGTTCCTGTGATTAAGAAAAATTTCAAAGCTTGTTGTTTAATTTTCTTCTTCTCGGATTTTGATAGAGTAGCTCCAGTCTCTCCTATAGATAGATAATGCATTATAGTAGCATCCCAGGAGGGAATAGACATCGTATCAATCTTAAACAATGTTTTCATGTCACTTCCTTTAGCCAATACCTCTTTTGGCTCTTCCAAATCCACAAGACATTCTACAATGCCTTGTAGATTTTTTGGTGGCTTGCTCTTGATCTCATAATCAAATTCTTGCAAAGTGATTAACCACTTTACTAAACGATCAAGCGGTTGTAACTTTCTCAACAACAATTGAAGTCCTTCCGCCTTCGTATAAAAAACCACCTTCTCATAAAGAATGTAGTGCGTGAACTTTTTGGTCACAAATACCATCGCAAGGCACAACTTCTCCATACAGATATAGTTAATTTCCAATATGCCTAACTTCCGACTAGCAAAGGCTATCGAATGGTACCATTTTACCTCCCAAATTTGGGCCAAATATTAGTTAATACTATGCATTATTGTTGCTGAGAATATATAAAATATATCACTGCTTTTAGGTGCTTTTAAAACAAGTGCTTTGGCAAGCTCCTGATTCACATCGTTAAAAGATACTTTGCAAGCATCACTCCATGCAAATTGATAGTTAAGGGACAACAGGTTTGTCAGTGCCAACGTTATTTCTGCCACGGCATTTATAAATCTTCGATTATGCACTTCCTTTGGAGTACGTGGCAGAATCATGGCGACTATGACCTTGATCTTTTCAGGGTCAGTCGCAATCTCTACAAAACTCACCACATGGCCTAACAATAGCCCATAAGGCATCCCAAAGATGCACTTCTGTGGGTTAAGAGCTATGCAAAATTGCCTGCAACACTCAAAACACTTCTGCAAAATGATTAACTATCTTTCTCTAATGGTGGCTGCCCCCAAGTTGTTAATAAATACTTTCAACTCCTCTAGGGAGATGTCACCAAAGGTCTTGTTGGCTGTTCTTTGCCACAAACCAAGTGCATTACATAAATCAAATGCCATCACATGGTATGCAAAGGTATCAAAGATAGTAATAAATGTCATTTTCGGCTTGTCTTGCTCAGTAATTACCATTTGGTTATACCCTGCAAAGAAATGCATGAACGAATATATTTCCCTAACTGCTAGTTGATCCAAAATTTGATCAATAAATGGCAACGGGCAGTAGTCTTTAACAGCCTACTTATTCAACTCTCAAAAGTCTACACAAAGTCAGATGTGATTATTTTTCTTCTTTCTAATCACAACTGGTGAAAACCATTCAGTATGTTAAACATGGAAGATCAAACCAGCTTTCCGCAACTTCTATAGCTCCTCGAATAGCTCATCCCTTATTTGAAAAGGTATGCACTTTACTTTGTTATGTACATGCCAACTTTCTTCCTTTAGAGGAATGGTATGCACAACCAACAGGCTAGGAGGAATGCCTCTAAGTTCATCATAACACCAAGCAAATATGTTGCGAAACTCTTGAATTAGGGACACATAGTCCTCTCTTTCTTCTGAACTAAGCATGGAACCTAATTTGATCGGCTGCGAATCGTTTGGCGTACCAAGGTCCAACTCAATTACATCCGCGTCTCTTATTCAATCGTGAGGCTCTATTGGCTCATTTAATGTTATCTAATAGATGTCTTCTATAGTGGATCCTTCTTTAGATCCATTGCTCAATGATGTCTCACTACCAGATGGATCATCTACTATTTCTAGTTGAGTAGAGGATAAAGGAGCTCTCTCACTCTGAGGAGACTCAAGGTAAGCATCCACTATTACACGATTGGCACTCAAGGTAAGCATCCACTATTACACGATTGGCACCTCCACCTAGAATCACTCCACCATCGGGTATATTGACTTGACAGTCTGTTCGTAAAATCCATGGTCTGCCTAGCAAAACTTGATAGCTAGGACGTCCTGCAAACCTTATCACCCTAAAGTCCAAAGAGCATTCCACGCTTACAACGGTAACGTGGACTTTAGTGATGCAACCTTCTGGTTGCCTTAGACTATCATTAACCATCCTAAGAAGTGTGGAGCCCTCTTTTTGGATTTCTAGACCTAGCCTTTCCATCAAGTCTAAACTCATGATATTAATGGAGAATCCAGTGTTCACAATAGCATGCTCCACCAATATTCCATCCACATATGCTGGAACCCTAGGGCAATGCTTTTCAGCATCATTGAACCAATCTTCTCCTACTCATGCTATGCCTAGAGGTTCTACAATATACCCAATACACATGATTTTCTTGAATTCCTTGCATACTCCTGGAGATAGTTTAATCAACTACAGGAGATTCACATCTGGTTTAACTTCACAAAGAGAACTTGCTAAATCAAAGTCGTGGTGATTAGCCAAAGTTTTCTTCTCTCGCCAAACCATTCTCTCCTTTGGTCTTTGGACCGCCCGCTTTGGTGTCTCTTTTTTAGCTCTTTCCTTCTTTCTTGGCAATTCTTTATCCTTCTCGGGATTGACTTTACTATCAACAAGCCTTAGAGGTCCACCTTCCATATCAGGATTCAAGACTTGCTTTCCCCTAGCATCTTGCTTAGGGTTTTCCTCGACAGGTTTTACATTTCCTTTGTCACCCTCTCTAGTCTTTTGACCTCTTGTTATGGCTCGTAGATTAGAAGTTTTAGCATCATTGACACGTACAGTCTCAGTAAGACTAACACCACTTCCATGAGGCAACTCCTCTACAATAGCCTTTCCTCTTTGCAGTATTTGTCTTGGTCCATCATCTTGCTTGAGATTATTTGTAATATCTCCGCACAATAAAAGTTAGTTGGTTGGTTCGTAAGTTAGTTAGTCAATTAATAAGTTAGTAAGATTACTAACTAAAGACTAACTAGGGTAAAAACTAACTAACATTAATTATTGATAATTTTTATTTAATTTAAAATATTTTATTTAGAAAAATCAAGAGTCGTAAATTCGATATTTTTCTCAAATTGGCAAGGACCGTAGTCACCCTTCACGTAAATTACAACGTGAACAAAACTTATGAGTTATATTAATCACTAGGATAATATGCATAGTTTGGATAGTCTAAAAATATTAGATTTTGGGCAAAGCTAGTATATTTTAGATATTTTAGATATTATCCTAAAAAAACGATATGGAACTGGATGTCATTTAAAAGAAAAGAAAAGTGATATTTTAGTTAGTTTGAAGATTTTATAAAAAGAAAAATAAAGAAAAGTAACAGGCGAAATCGCGCGCGCCGCAGTTTATAGGCAGTAGTCAGCACTTCGAACAGAGAAAAGAAGGAGTGAACTAAGAGCTTTCTAATCAAGTGTCTTGGGGTTTTACCCCCCTTTCGGAGCCAATGGAACCATCAGATTTATGATCTGAGCATCAGATCACTGATCTTTCCAAGATCCCCCTCCACAAAGAGCTCCACTTCTCAACCACAAGTCCTCTTCTCTAATTCACTATAAATATGAGGCATGGGAGAGGCATAAAAAGGATAAGGAGACCCCGAGAGGCTGCGAGAGAGAGGTAGAGAGGAGGATACTTCTCCAAGAGATTGTGAGGAAGAGCTTGAAAGAGAGCTTGAGAGAGAGAGAGAGAAGAATAACCCCGAGAGGCTGCAAGGAAGAGAATTAGCTCAATTCCTTCTATCTCGATCCTCGACTTAACCATCTTCTCTTACGCTCTCCCATCTTGAATCTATTCTACCTTCTAAATCTATTGAGTCTACCTGCGGACGATGGCCTCCAAGCGAAGAATGTCACGTGCGGATGACAATCCCACAACCGACAACAAGGCTTCGAGCAAAGGCATCACTGTCAATCCAACTATAGTTCCGGTTGTAAGTAATGTATTTTCAAGTTGATAGATGCTTGCTTTGATTCTCGTATGAGATACGTTAAGCCCATACTATCGCACGAGTATAGGTCATGGGAAAGGATAAATTTCATCTCGCTTACTCGGAAGATGGAGTTTGTAAAGTGCATATATCAAGGGAAGATAATTGCACCTAGTTACATATGACTTATTTGCTAGTAGAGAAATTATAAGGAAGAATCAGTCAAGCGTTGTGAATGGCATAGTCGTCAAAAGAACGACATTAAAAGATTGGGCATACAAGTGCTAGACTAAAGTATAGTCAAGGGTTATAATTAGCATGATTGCTAAAAGAATATGACGTTAAGAATCAGGAATAGAGAAGTACTAGTTTAAAGTTTAGATACTTCAAAAGTACTTAGCCTAAGAGCCTAGGAGTCTAATTACTTGAGATCATCTCACACTTATCTTATCAAGTATTTATATCTTATGCCCTATAACATGTTTGATATATGAGGATAAATTTCTATTTGCCTCATGACTTGACTAAGAGCTAGTACAAAAAATTAATCGTAAGGGTTAAAACTAAGATATCTTGAGATCCGTCGGATAACGATGACTTTTGCTAATCCAAACTCAGGGTTGGGTTATCAATCAAGGTAAGTGACCTATAGAACTTACATCATGAATAGTGTTTGAACCCTTAACATATACCCTAGCCGAAGGAAGGAAGCGTTAAGAACATTTTTGCATAATATTGCTCTTAGATCCCGAGGGAAAGAGCAATTATGCAATGGGAAATATTATTTCATCTACTCTTGCATTGTTTTGGAAAGAATGCAATTGGTTTTGTTGGTTGATCAAACAATATCCTAAATGCTTTTACATTCAACTGGTTGTTAGTTGTTGTTTGGATGATTATTCCAAGTGCTTGTGATTTATGGTAAATGCATGGCAAGGGTCTGTGATGACAAGACGCCATGGGAATAAATGAATGTTTTCTTGGAAAATGATATTAGGCTGAATGCCTTGTTTGTGCTTGATTCTTAAAGGATTTAATTAAGGAAGGATATATTGTACGGGTGGATCACCTCCATGGTTGCACCGCGTATTAACCCGAAAGGACACTGCTCGATTCACGGGCCGAAGGTCGAGTGGTGAAAAGGCCAACCACGGGAATGATGTTTCGCTCCTAGCCAGCTTGCGGGTCAGTTGGAGCTCTGGACACCCCTTGCTAGGTCTAGAATGGAGTTGAAGACCTTCGTGGCCCCCAACATCTGGGCATGTTGGGAGATCCTATTCTAGATAAAGGATTGAGTTTTGGTGCCATGTGAATTGGACCAGTTACTTCTGCAGGGCAGAAGGGATACTTCTGTTGGACAGAAGCGAAACATAATTTCTCCTGTATGGGCGGGAGACAAAGATTAACTTGAAGATAAGTTAAGGAACTTGTTTGATCTTGTTTGTCAATAGATTGCTTTGCTCTGTTTTCGTGTCTGTGCTATAATTTACGCGAACGAACCTTGTTCCCTAAAAGGCTTAATTAATGAAGCTGATTTTAAGTGTCACACATAAATATGGTAGGATAGAAAACTAAAGCTATTAAGGGAAGCGGGTGGGCGGAACCCCCGACGGGTCCGTCCTATGGCAAGGTGGTCCCAGAAAACTGGGAGGCTTCTCACAAGTTTTTATCGTCATTCGACCTTTAGGTATCGATAGGTTAGAACCCAATTCATGCCGTTTTAGGGTACCGGAATGGGACTATGCCCTATGGGCAGAGAGGTTGAGCAACGCATCCCTCTCGTTTCCCATTCTCTTTGAACCAAGTACGGCATAGATCTGCTTCGGGTTGGGTATCTCTGCGTAAAGTAGGATGTCCAATACCCGACGCTAGAATGCTAACAGGAGACCTTGACAACTAGGAACCCAAATTTCAGGTCGATCCTAGTGGGTTCAGTCTCGTGAACGTTCCGTTGCGAGGCGGATTCGGGAAACCCTAGGCGACAAAACTCGGAACATTCCTTGGGAGTGCCGAGCAGCAACGCTTAGATTCGTTTCTCAATAGACCGCTAAAAGAGTGCCTGGAAAGCCGATAGGCAGGCACCTCACATTATTCCCTTGTGCATGATGATTAACTCGACCTAGTTGTTTACTTCCTTGTTGGAAAGAACTGATCTTACTCCAACAAGTAGCATCTAAGTAATCAGACTTTTCACAAATATCACATTTGACATTTGGACAATTCCTAGGGAAATGTTGGCCACCACACCACTTACAACTAAATCTTGAGGGGGCACCCTCTTCAGGGCATTGACTCCCTATCAAATTTTGCTACTTCTTAAGGAAAGTGACATCCATAGTTATTTGTCTATACTGTTCACTAATCATGTCAGTGTAGTGTTTCATCATATCCTTGACTTCACCAAGGACATTTGAGGCACTTAACTCATAGCCGCAATCGTCTGTCTATCGTCTTATCGGCCTAACCACTTGATTAGGAATTGGTTGCACTGACCTACTGGGACAACATTCGGGTTCATTGTTTGGCCTCCACCATTTAGTAGGGCCATCTAACTAGCCATATGCATAGTCATAGTGGGAGGAGCTAGTAACATAGGCACATTTGGCATGATACGCCCTCTTCCATTCGCATTTGACATGGGGTCCCCTTGACTCCCGTTGGTCAATGCCAAATTATTTCCATTCTAATTTACCCTTGTTGCATAAGCCACTCGCAAGCGTGACTCTACTCCTTCTGCTTGGATAATTGCAGTGTCAATGTCGGCCAAAGCAACACTACTAAGCTGCACCTGGATGTTGAAATCTAATCCATGTAGAAAATATTGTAACTGTGCAGCCCGTGGAATGGGAATATAAGTATCAAGTTTACGAAAAGGACTTGCTTTAGTTTCTTGGCATAGGCTTGGACATTCTCATTTGGCTCTTGGCGTGTTACATTCAAGACACGCAACCAATACTGTCCACCCCTCTCAGGGAAAAACTCTCCACGAAAGGCAATGAAGAATTGGTCAATGCTAGTTATGGTTCCAACTTCAAGACCATGATACCATACTACTGCCCTTCCTTTTATTGTCATATTGAAGAACATCATTAAATGCCCTTCATCTTGGATTGGATAATTGAACATGAGTTTTTGAAACTTAACATGGACTTCTCCATCTTCTTTTTCTAACCCATGGAAGATGGGAAAAGGTTCTCCCAATTCCGGTAAATCTAGTGTCCCTGCGATTGGTTGTGCCATAGCTACAACCGGATTAACAACAAGAGTTTGTGTAGGTAAAACTACACCCCCACTTGAAGTGGGTTGATTTACTGAAAGAGGGGAAGTATTAGCACTTCCTCTTGCACTCAAAGGGCTTCTTGTGACACTTGGGTTATTCAAACCACTACCGCTTATGCGTATTGGGTTGCTCCTTTGAGGAGAATAACGCCTTGGAATCTTAGTCCGCTACCTAGCCCTCTCAACACGTGGAGCCCCAAGAGGAACACCAAGGAAAAGGGGATTCTACTACAAGAAAATCTATCTTGTAACATCCACAAGATTTTATTTCATTCTTTTGATCATTAAAACAAAGGAAACAACAATTCTTCACACAGCATCATAGTAGATATCTCCCACAGATTTGATAGAATCAACCATCATCTTCAACATCTTCATAGAATTCTTCAATATAACAATAAACACAAAAGAACACACCATTTTTTGAATGGAAATCAATCACATAGTATTCATCTTCAATGTATTTATAGTTCTCTCTCTCAATCTCTCATATACAGTTACCATGTTTTGATAGAATTGGCTATCTCTGACTCTCTCTCTCACAATAGTACAGTTACCATGTTTTGATAGAATTAGCTATCTTTGACTCACACACACACACACACACACACACACACACAATAGTACAGTATCTCCTCACTACAATGCTCTCTTAATAACTCTCAATAATCCTTCTTAGGTCGTGGATGCACCTCCCAAGAGGTATGTCAGATGTGAAGAGGCACCAGAGCCACTACAGTGTCCTTTCATAGCTCACTACTATCACTGTCACTCAGTCTTCTCTTCTCAGTCTTCAGCAGCTGCTTCTTCCATTTGTTCTAGCTCTTTTGAACTTAGATTCATCCTTTCCAAAAGTTAGAAAACTTTCCCAAAGTCACACATACATTCTACAAAATACTTACAGAAGGTCTACAGAACAATACAGTACAGTACAAGAATAGATACAGAACAGTTGTAGAGCAAAGATAGAGCAGAGACAGAGGCTCTACAGAAGGTTTACAGAAGGTCATCAGAACCTCATAACTCATACTAAAACCATTCCAAACTATAAAAAACTATTCAATAAGCTTTCAAAATATTTCAATCTTCATCAATCATCAATCCATGCTTCATATAGAAGAAAATCAAAACAAAATAAAAGCTTTACAGAAAGTATACAGAACCAATCAGAACCTCAACAGAACCTATCAGAACATTACAAAGCTTCATATCTCTACTGAGAATCATCATGAACTTCCAAAACATAATCAATATAATCCAAAACACTCTCAAACACTTCCATTATCAACCATACATCACTCTAAATCCATCAAAAATCAATCATTCAATCCTTAAAAATAACAAAAATCAGTCAAAAATTTGGTCTTTCTTTACTCTCAACATATCCCCACACTTAGAAAGGAAGTGTCCTCACGACCTAAGGAAAATAAGAATATAATTTCACTAAAGAGCTCAATTTTTTCTTCCGTAGGATCTTCAATAATCTCGCCAAACCACGACCCCAACTTATCACTTATATTTCTAGAAAAAACTACTAAATAAAAACTTTGTATTTATTAACTTTTCTGATTAATCAATTGGAAGTTATAAAAAATTTGTAAAGGATATAAAAGGTTCTTCTTCAGCTTTCCACCATAGGCTTTCCATCCAAGAGCTCTCGAACACATTATTCTCAATCAGCATGAACTCATCACATACAATTATTACAACACACACAAACACTAACACAACCATCTGAAAGACACCTCCAAAAAGAGATATATATATCATTAAGAATCATCCAAAATACATTGCAAAGGCATCAATGAAGGTGATCCCTTTTGAAGACTTTGTGGTTTCGAAAATAATCCATGGAGAAGGACTCATTCACAAATGTCTTTGGAGGTTTTTGAAAGAACTGCAGGCAGCACATCCTTTCTAGCAAAACAAGATATCTGCTAGGTAGACATAGGACATGAAAATATAGGACATCCAACTGTTGGGAATCAATGTTCACATTGACATTCATACAAAGCTTTGGAATGGCCTTTTGATCATTATGGGAATGCCTATGCATGTATGCATTTTACTCACCAATATTCACAAACAAAATGCCTGGTGAGTAAAATGAGTTGTCAATCTTACTAAAGGATCTAGAGATTGTGAATATTGGTGAGTAAAATGGAGGTAATTCTGGTATGCTTGACTAGCAGTTGTCCAGTCCCCTGGAATTAATGGCCAGTTAATCTATGGTCCTGTGAGAGAATTAGTCTAGCTCCATCCTCTTCTTCTTGGAATTTGCTGATCAAATCCATCATACTCACTAACCAATTGAGGGGGTTGAGAAATAGAAGTGACAGGAGATAGAAGTGGAATAAGTAAAAGAGGATGAAGAGATTAGGCAAAATCATAAAAGGAAGAATAGGCTAAAGAAGGAGTGGCTGAAAATTTAAGTGAATCAGTTAGGAAAGGTGTCAATTGATAAACAAGAAAAGTAGAAGGTATATGAATAGATGGAGAAGGGCATGGTGGAGAAGGGGAAAAGACTCGATCTTCGATGAAAGAACAATAGCTAAATATAGGAATTTGAGAAAAACCTTGAGGTTAGAGAAGAAGAGGTAAGATAGGTGCTGAGTTGGTTTGATAAAGGGAAAGATAAGTATCATAGCGATGAGCCATTTGTTGATAGTACAATAGGCTAGGATTAGAGGGACCTAAAACAGATATTCTCTGATAGGCATAAAAAAAGGATGAATCAAATGGATGGTTCTTGGAAAGATAAGCTAGGAGATCCACCCTCAGTTGGTTAGTGCTCTGCACATAAGTAGAAGCTGTATTCTGACATTGATTCAGGACCACAGAATCAATCATTGAATGCCATGAATTATCAGGGCAAGTAGCCACTTTTGAGGAATAACACTGGAACATGTCTTCTATCCCCAACTCCAAATAGTTGATATACAAAACAGCTTGCAAAACCACATCCCCCACATACCAGGCCAAATCTACATTACCTGAAATCAACACATCACCTCGTAGATACATGTAAAACAGCAACATGGTATCCATCATTACAGAATCTTCAAAAACCATACGCACCACTTCTGTCAGTAACTCAAGAGACCAAGGTCCACTCCAACCATCCTCTGGAAGAGAAAGATCCATCCTTGAAAGCTTCATATAGAAGGCTAACTTCTGCAACTGATAGTGGACAAAGAAAGAATGGTCTGGAGGAACATACTCCTGAAAGTGCTCAAATGTAGACCATAACAAATCCATCTTGGATTGCAATCTTTCCACTTTATCTTGAAACAATAGACACAATGTGGCCTGTCTCTAGAGAACTACCAAGTCCTGCTTAGAGAGAGAAGGAATAATAGGAACATTGGGGCTTGGAGGAACGGATCGTGACTGTGCCAGTTGGTCTTGCAACTCCTTAATCTGGGAAGCTTGTGATTCCACTATATTATGAGCAATCTGTAAAGCTGACAGCTTTACATCTAAGAGAGTCTGAAACTCTTAAGCTTCTTTGGACATTCTCTCTTTCTTCTCTGAGACTTTAGTAACCTCTGACTGAGCTTTTGCTAATTGAATCTTCAAAGAAGATATTTCTTCTCTCTAGGTCTCAATCATGTGGTTTTGCTACTTCATTTGCTTAAACAGATCTACAAGAGTATCTTTAACAGAGGCTAACTCTGAGGTTGCCTTATACAACTGGTCTTTGGACTGCATTAGTTCTTCATAGAAAGAAGCATACAACTGTTGAACACAAGCTGTCTCACTGAAAGTTCAATTGAACTCTGGATGTCATTACAAAGGAATGGAATAGAATCTCCTGACACTAAACTGTTCAGTAATAAAGGGACTAATATTTCCAAAGAACCCTCTCTATGTGCCCTGAATAAATTGTTACATGTGAGGTAGGCACGGAGGTCACTGCAAGATATAGCAGGAATTGTGACTGAAGGAATGACTAAGGGAGTTTTATCTGCTACACGCTTCAAGCGCTTCTGTTGAATGACCAATGGAGGAGGGGAATCAAGATCCTCTATGTCAATAGGTTCTGACTCTTTTGAAGGTGGAGGGGGAGGTACTGGATCAGATGGAGGAGGTGGTAGCACACCCTTCTTAAGGCCTGAGTATGTCAAGAAAACATATAAGTATGAACCATAGGTGACATTTGTGACATTCCCTCTGGTTACTTTGACAAAATGTCGGTCCATCTTTGTAAGCAGGTAAGTACTCCAATCAATGGCCACCCCTTTTAACACCATCCTGGAAGTTGTAAAGAGTTCTTTGGATAAATAATGAGATGGTGTTTTGACAGGCATAAACTTGTCTTGGAGGAACTGGTAGACTAACTTCCAAAGAGGATTAGTGATCATGAAAAAAGATACTCTTGAAGTGTTTATCACTTTCTTGACATCCAGAATCTCCTTGGTCTGCTTCTATAACAGCTTGAGAATCTCATCATTGGAGAATAATTGTCTAGCTGTAACAAAGGGCTCTCCTTTGTAGGGAAGAGACAAAGCCTTCCCTAACCCTCGGGGTGTCAATACCATGGAAGCACCATGAACCAAGCCCAACGTATGATGCAAGAAACTCATCACACATAGATAGATCATTTAGAATCAATGGGAATGAAGCAGCCATGAAAGTCACAAGTCCTGCTTTCGCTATAGGCTCAAAAGCCAGTAGGGAAGAATAATCCCTACTATTCAATGGGACATATTGGATAGGAGGAGGAGCATGCGACATCATTCAGATGGAAAACACACACAATAAAAAAGAATGTCTGTAAAACAACCAAAATAGCTATAAAAAAGAAATCAATTAAAAGAAGCACACACACATAGATGTAGCTAACCAATTTACCACCCCAAACAACCCACATCCTAGAAAAATTCGGCATAACCTCTACACATATGCGACCGAAAAATTCATGCGATGCAATAAGTAGGCACCCAAAACCCCGTATCAGGCAAAAAAGAGAAAAAACTACAAACCGCACTCGTAATCGTAGCACATAAGCAAACCATGATACCATAAAAATCTAAATCAGGATCTAACCATAACCTTGACCAACAATATCAGCTAAGAGGACTTTACACGCCCATCCCACAAAGCGTGTTTATTAAAAGGGAAAAAAAGTGTAGTGAGAGAAAATGGTTTTAATGAAGGGTTCATTTTAAGAATTTATTAACAATGGGTGAAATTTTATTAGGTGATAAACCTTAATAAGAAAACGGCAGTTTCTTCTTAAAATTTTAATTACAAATTTTTAGGGTGAAACGGTGCTTAAACGAAACCTGGACTACGATTTCCAGACTGGGATCTCTAAATGCAAATTCATTAATTAAAAATTAATAGTGATGTGGAGCACTTTTTGGCCAGCACGTGCTTTTTTGTGACGACTGGTTCATTTTTATTAAAAATTAAGGTGTCTCTTAAGCGCACATAGCGCGTGCAAAGGATTTTGGCACATACCGGAGGATGTGCAGGTTCAGAGGGGGTAGATGTCGTGATGTTATGAGGACACATTGGGAAAAAGTATAGAATGCATCATCATCCGAATTCTCTATTGATCTAGAGAGTCAATGTGATCTGAGCCATTAGTACTAGTGTGAGTTGCATGGATTATCCGAAAATACTAGATTTTTGGATAATTTAGTATAATTTTATATTATTTATCATAAAAATCCAAGTTAAAAAAAGTTTCTAGATTAGGATAGCATGCAAAAAGCTAGTTGCTTTCTCAGCCAATTAGGGGATTTCACAAGGACAGATTGACAAAATCGCGCACGTCGTGATCGCTGTAAACAGGCTGAAAATTGCAGATTGAACTGAAAGAAGAATAAGGAATGATCTAGGAGATTAATGACCAGATGTCCTAAAATTTTACCCCCCTTTCGGAACCAGCGGAGCCATCAGATTTGGGTTCCGGACAGCAAAGAAAGAGTTGATTTTTTTGATCCACGTTTTTTGTCTACGAAGGAGTTCCAAGAGAACTAATGCCTAGAGATTGATTCTGAATGGTGCAAAGATTCCAGGTTCTTTCAATACATATTGATTCAATTCATTGTGATTTGTTTTTGTTGTGTTTATCACTTGGGTATTCTCTATCTTCTCTTCTATCTCCTATCTCTACTTCTACTTCTGATCCTCGGTGGATTCGACCTTTCGACAAAAATCCCTCCGACAGCGGCCGCATGGTGTGGGAACAAGGGAGGGAAAAGGGAGAAGGGGCAGAAACGGGGACTGTAAGTGAGTAACCTAAGTGAATTAGGTGAACTGAGTATGTTAAGTTAATTAGGTTAGCTTAGTCGGTTAAGTTAAGTAGGTTAGTTTAGTCTGTGAAGTTGATTAGGTTAGGTTAGTCTGTTAAGTTGATTAGGTTAGGTTAGTATGTTAAGTTGATTAGGTTAGGTTAGTCTGTTAAGTTGATTTAGGTTAGTCTAGGAAAATTAGTTATGTTAGTGTAGACTAACCAGGAGAGGAGGAGAGGAGGGGTGGGACTGCCGAGGCAGTGGAGAACGCCGGTGGGGAGGAGAGGAGGAGGAGGAGAAGATGCGATGGCAAGGCAGGCACTGGCAGAAGAGGAGAGGAGGAGGAGGAGAAGACGCAGGCGAGGGCGGGGCGGTGGAGAAGAGAGGAGGAGGAGAAGAAGACGCAGGTGGTACCCAGGAGGAGGGGCGGGTGAGGACGGCGGCGATGGCGGCGATGGCAGCAAAGTACTATGAGGAGGGAGGGAGGGAGGGTGGAGGCGATTACAGGGGGAGGAGGAGCGTGGTGCAGCAGCGACGAGGAGGAAGGTAGGGAGGGTGGAGACAACTGCAGGTAGGGAGGGTGGAGGCGACCGCAGGGGGAGAAGAGGAAGAACAAAGAGGAAGGAGGGAGCAAGCATGTAACTGTAGGTTTGTTTGTGGTTTTTTTAAATATAAATTATATTATGGTTTTTTTGTTTGTTTTGTTGTGTTTGGTGTTCGTTGTGTGTTTGGTGTGTGATTTATGTGGGTTTGTTTTTTTGTTTGTTTATTTTTTAATGTGGGTTTGTGTTTTTATTTTTATTTTGTTTCTTGGTTTTTTTGTTTTTTTTTAATAAATTATGTGGGTTTGTTGGTTGGTTTTGTTTTTGTTTTTTGTTTTTTTTGTGGGTTTGTTTTTTTAATAAAAATAAATTGGTTATGAGTACGAAAAAGGAATGCACCCCCGTCCAGCGCACATGCGTGGGACGAGAGTAAAAAAATTTGCATCGACCGGATCAAACGGGGCAAGGACGGCGACGCATGAGCCACAGATACCATGGGGGTGTATCGATGCACGTAAAACCAAAAATAGGCGTGTTCACGCGCGACACGAGAAACGCGGCCACATGGCAAAAAGGAACAAAATTTAATAAAATCCAAACCATACATCGGATCGAAAATCCGTAAGAAGGAAAAACCCAAAAAATAGGCCCGAAAATGGACTCGAAAATTAATACGGGAAGAACCGTGCACCGGAATAGAGGATAGTAAAAAGGAGAAATGTCTGGAAGAAAGTAATTCACAGGGCTGGTGCATCAAAACTCGGTTTGGGGGGAATTAGGAGAGATTCATATGGGAAAAACATAAAAAACACACTCAAAAATACTCGAAAAAATTAATAACTAAAAATCGAGCACTCGGACAAGAGGGGAGAAAAAAGAAAAAAGTGGGGGAAAGGCAGGCAGGACACGGCGGTCAAGTTAAATTGAAATTTTGATGCAAATAGGGCAGGTTCACATGAGAAAATGTGAAAAATAAGCGCGAAAAGGGCCTGAAAACCCGTAAAAATTAATACCAGTCCAATCATGCATCGGAATGACATGGAGTAAGAAGGAAAATTTTTAGGAAAAATGGGTAGGATAGGGCTGGCACATCAGATTAGTGTTCCGAAGCAAGAAAGACATTCACATGGAAAACTGCCAAATTTACGATAATTGCTTTAAAAATTAATAACTTGAGAACCGTTGGTCGGAACAGGGTTTGGTAAAAAGGAAAAATGGGTAGTTTAAAGGGACAAACAGGGCTGTAAGGTTGGATGTGAGTCTCTGTGAACGTAGGGTACGTTCTCATGGAAAAATCACAAAACAAAGAATAAAGACAAACGGTCAAGGAGGGAACAACCCCGGAGACAGGGTGAAATAGAATGGAGGAGTGGGGAAGGGACCCCATCAGGGTAAAATTTAGTCATGGCATAGATGCATGATCATAGCAGAGTATAGGCATGGGGGTATGCATCATAGACGCGCAGGGACGCGTACCCACACTTAAAATCTTAATAGGAAGGGTAACCCGAACATCAAGGACTGAGTACTACACATCAGACCAACCACGAATGTCCCCACACTTAAGACATAACCATCACTGAGAAACAAAAGGTATAGGGTTAGAAAAACTTGGCCCATATTACTGAGGAGGAATGTCGACTATCGAGGTTGCGTTGTGTATCGTTGTCGGCTTGCAGAAAGTAAAAAGGTGTCTTCATAGCTCACGTCCTTCATCCTTTGTGGCAGGGACCACGCGGTAGCACCCAAGGAGAAGCTGGTTGAAGGAATCGCAGGAAATTCGTCGATGACAAGGGATATTGCACTCAACTCACGATCATGCAAATGGATTGAAAGAACAGTCACTCATCCCATTACTAACATGACTCGAGGAAATAATAATGAAAACCCAAAGCTCACACCCGGTTGAGGAATCGATAAGGGGGTGGTGTAGAAAGAGTATGCCAGGGTGCACAATCGATGGTGTATCAGTGCGTCCAACCCCTCTAGCATAGGTGCAAGTAGGAAGGCGAGGGAGCCTTGTATTGCAGTGTACAGAACAGAATGAAGTGTCCTGTGTTGATGGCAGAGACCCAGCCCATGGGTGCATAGGGAAATAGAAACGTACCTGACTCCAATGGTCGTAATGTCCCTCAATCCTCACCTCTCAATAATTGATTGAAGAAACGCCAGTCACACTCAACCCACCCTCTGTCTCACGCTCTGTTGATAGATACAGAGGGTAGCCCATTCTTGAAACCCATTGATGTAATCCTCACTATCACTTGTGTAGAGGTTGTATGCCTTGTGCGCATTTGATGGTGCAACTATGCATCCCACCCTGTGCCGGCATACAGTGCAAGAAGGAAGGCGAGGGAGCCTTATGGTGCAATGCACAGGAACAGATCGTGTGTTGTGCATTGAAAGGCCCATCCCGTGCGTGCAACACTCCGTTCACACATCTCACCTCTCATTTGATTTAAAGAGAAAGACTGGTCACCCACCCCACCCTCTGTCTCACTCTCTGATAGATACAAAGGGCAGCCCATACGCATATCCCCATCCTGTTAGGATGAAGCTCGCATCACTCAAGGGGTTGGTGATGAAGATCATGTTTCCTGTTGTTGTCATCAGGATCTTGAAGACGAGGCGTACCCAGGGAGGCAGCCAACAAATCTTGTACTTCAATAATTTGTAAGAAAAGTCGTTTGTTAAGAAGGTCAGACGGACGGATATTGTAGAGACAGCGCACCAAGGAAGGTGGCTTCAAATTACTTGCTAAAAAGGTTCTGTTAATGAGTTAGCTAACCAGAACTACATGGCGTTACCACCTTTTTCACAGTTAGCTTCCCGCCCAAGGGTGTTTCTACATTTTCTTGGAACGAGGCTTGTTATGACAGGGAATTTCTTCCTTTTCTCCCATAACAGTTTTGTTTGTTTTTTTCTTTTCTTTTCCTTTTTTTTTCTCTGTTTTTCTTTTTTTTGTTTAAGAAAGAAAATGCTAGAAATACCATGTGTCAGGACCATCCTCGCCACCGTTGTTGGATGAGACGAGAAGAGAACAAGGTCGAGTTGAGATGTTTTTGCGAGGGGTTAACAGAACGAGACCGCCTCTCATGAGGAGAATCATAAGGGCTATCAGAAGTATGACGAGAAGGACAGTGCGACGCCCAAAAGGGAAAGGGTAGGTCGACTGTGATTGTCAAGATCCCCAGGGAGGGATTGTGATAGCTATTGATCAGGAAGGGATCATAAGAGGCATCAACGGTCTGCACCTGAAGAGAGCCGTTAGGATTGACAGCAAGTACCTTGTATGGGCCCATCCACCATTGTTGAAGCTTGCCAGGAAACTTGCCAAATCTCGAATCATAGGCCAGGACAAGATCACCTTCCTTAAACTCCTTATGCTTGATGAAACTATCATGATAGTCCTTGCGTCGCGCTTGAGTGGTTTCCATACACTGTAGGGCTATCCACCATATCTCATCGAAACATTTCAAATGTAGGAGGCGGTGTTGAAGTGACTCATCATCTCCCAAGTGTTCTTTAACTGCCACTCGCAAAGAGGGCAATTCTAGCTCAATAGGGAAGACGGCTTCTGTACCATAAACTAGCTGGAAAGGGGTCTGTCATGTAGCTACCTTATGGGAGGTTTTGTATGCCAAAGGGGCTTTGTAAGTCGATCATCCCAATCGTGACGATGTGCATCAATCGTTCTTGTCAGAATTGAGCAAAGGATGCAATCAGTGACTTCAACTTGGCCATTGGCTCTAGGCAATAAGGAGTGGACTTGCGATGGCGATTCTTATACAGCTCGGTCAGCAGCTCCTTCATAATTTTGTTAAGGAAATGAGTATCTCTGTCACTTACCAGCTCGAGGGGACTGCCAAAATGAGTAATAATATTCTCGTACATGAACAGGGCTACATTGTTACCATCATTACGCTTCAAGGCTTTAGCTTTGCACCACTTTGTGACATAATCCGTACATACTAAGATGTATCGGTTTTATGCTTCTGTCTGGTGGGTGGATCAATAAGAGCCACAAAATTAATCCCCACTTCTCGAACGGCTTTAGGGGAAGAATGGGTTGCAATGGCATGGCACTTGTTTTGGTGGGTTTTCCCATTCGCTGACTAGCATCACATCTCTTACAGTAGTCATATGCATCCTTGTGGAGAGTCGGCCACCAATATCCTACTAACAGAGCCTTCCTGGCTATTGCTTCTCCTGCGAAGTGTCCACCACATGGTTTGTTATGCCATGCTTTCAATACGATGCTGATTTCATCCCCTGCAGCACATCTTCACAATACTTCATCTTTGCCTCTCTTGTACAGTGCACCACCTAGCAAAGTGTAGGGGGCTGATTCTAACATAAGATTTTTCTTCTCACGGCTTGAGATGCCAAGAGAATACTGTTGAGTTGCCAAGAGGTTGTCTATGTCTACATACCAAGGAGTAACTGTTTCAACTAGAAACAGTGAAGCATCAGGAAGGTCAGGATCATCATGTTCCTCTTCTTCTGTTTGAGGGATCCGTGATAGATGATCGGCTAGGACATGGGAACGGCCGGGCTTAGTGACCACTTCAAAATTTAAATCCTGGAATAGGAGTAACCATCTCATCAATCATCCTTTAACATCTGCTTTGTTCATCAGGAAGGAGAGGGCTTCATGATCCACGTAGAACTTGAAATGCATTGACAATAGATAGTGTCGAAACTTCTCTAGTGTAAACCCCATTGCCAAGCACTCAAGCTCTGTCACTGTGTAGTTCCATTCCCTATCAGTGACCTTTCGGCTTGCATAATAAATGGGTTGATCTAATTTAGAGGGACTCTTTTGACATAGGACAGCACCTAGCCCTTCAACTGATGCATTTGTGTGTACATGAAACTCCTTCGTCCAATCAGGAGGTTGTAAAATAGGTGCTTGGATAAGACACTGTTTTAGGGTATTAAAGGCTTCTTCACAATCTTCAGTCCAAAGAGGATCCACATCTTTCCTTAGGAGCTTATGCAGAGGGGCTGCCTTGGTTGCAAAATGTGCAACAAATCTTCTATAGTAGCCTACATGGCTAAGAAATACTCTCAATTGCTTGAGGTTTGTTGGTGCTGTTAAGGCGGAAATCTTTTCAATCTTTACAAGGTTTGTTCCAATCCCTTGTGCCGAGACAATATGGTCCAAAAGAAAACTCCTGATGAGATGCCAAATACAAATTTGTCGAGGTTGACAGAAATCCCATACTCGTGGCATCTGTCAAAACATTGCTCTAGGTATCCCCAGTGCTCACGGATCAAACTATAGACACAAAAGTCATCAAGATACACCTCAATGAAATCATGAAGATGATTCTGGAAGGCAGCCATCATTACTCATTGGAAGGTGGCAGGAGCATTACAGAGTCCAAATGGCATCACTCTATAGGCATAGATCCCCCATTCTGTGGTGAAGGTTGTTTTAGATTGGTCATCTTCTGCAATTTGGACTTGGTTATATCCACTGAATCCATCCAAGAGGGAATATAGCTCATGGCCTGCCACTATGTCCAACAGTTGGTCTGTGAAAGGGATGGAGAAATGATCCTTCTTTTTCTTTGAATTGAGCTTTTGAAAGTTGACACATATTCAAAGTTTCCCATTCTTCTTGGGTACTACCACAATGGGTGAAACCCATTCACTGTTAGCCACGAGATAAATGAACTCTGCTTCAAAAAGTTTCAATAATTCAACCTTCACCAGAGTAGAGTAATTAGGATTCATTAACCTTTGTCTTTGCCTTATAGGTTTTGCATCTGGCTCTAGGTCAATGTGATGCTGGCATACTGTGGGATCAATCCCCTTTAGGTCTTTATATGACCAAGCAAACACATCTAAGTTCTCCTTTAATAAGTCTCGCATGACCACTAATTCTTCATCTGGAAGATTGAGACCCACTTTTAGGTGATGTTCGATACCGTCAGTATCTAAGAATGTCACTTGTCTTTCACCTTCCACTTCACGGATAAATGTCCCACGGATTGCTTCTGGATAGAGGTCTGACTCTTTCAAGGAAATAGTGTTCTCGTCTGATGTTCCACTAGAACCAATATTCTCCTTCCAAACAAATGACTCATTTGTCTGTTGAGGTTACTGGAAGGGTATCAGAGCTTTGCTTGCTTCTGTGTGAGTGGTAATTTCTTCTAGAATTATGGATTCATCTTCAGAGGATGCATCCATGAATGTCACATAGCACGGACCTTCTAGAGGCCGTGGCTCTGAGGGCTTTGGCTTCTATTGACAAGGGGGATCATCATCATCTTTTCTTTGGACTGAACAGTTAGGGCGACAGGAGCCACTAGTGAACTTAATTTTTATGTTTTTAATCCATTGCTTATATAGATTCTGCATACTTTGTGGTCCATTGATCAACCCAAATGGAACCATGGTCATTCCATCCAACACCTTGAGATCTTCGGCCTCTGAGGTCTCTGTAGGGATATCAGCAAGATCATCCTCTATCAGAGGAAATTCTTCATCTGCACTTTCATAACGTGCTTCATTTTCTTCCTCATTATTTTCATTCTCTTCCTTTGGAGGCTCTATCTCTGCTTTTGTAGAGGCTCTGTAGGAGGAGAACAAATTTTCTGCCTCTGCATCTACTTTTTCTTCTACTTTTGTTACAATCACTATCTCTGTGATTGTCTCTAGTTCTGTCTCTGACTCTGCTTCCGCTCTGTCTCTATTCTGCATCTGCTCTGTCTCTATCTCTATGACTGTCTCTGTATCTGTTACTGCTCTGTATCCGTTCTGTCTCTGTTCTGTCTCTACAACTGCCATTTAACAGGGAGAACAGTACATCCATGCTTCTATTTCACTGTCAAATGTGATTTTAGAAGTTAATTCTAGTTGAGACAGGAGGTATTTTCCCATGGACAAGGACTTTGCTTCCCTTGGTAGTTGGCTTACAGTGCCCACTGTTAGGGACTGTGCCTCTGTTTTCTTAGGAAAGATATGCTTAACAACCTCTTTGTCTCCTGATGTACCATCTATTACCTCGTTGGAGGAGTTAGTTATAACTTCAATGGATGTGGATCCATTGCCTTTTTGCGATCCATACAACTTCAACACCACTTTGTTGGGTCCTCTGCCTAGGGTTAGGGTTTCTTTCAACCAGTCCGTTCTAGCTCTTGCTTAAAAAAGCCAAGGTCTTCCCAACAGCGAAGGGTATGAGGTCCCATAAGAATTTGATTTGACCACCAGGTATGTCAGCCAATAGTCTCTTCTTGCAAGGGTTGTTTTGACGTATGGGAGGATGCCCAACGGTTTAATTGTGCTTTGGTCTGCCAATCTGATAAGCCACTGTATAGGTTGAATTCCTTGCAACCCTAAGTCCTTCATGGTTACATCCGTCATTATGTTTACTGATGAGCCTCCATCGAATCCACACACTAATCTTTGGGGTTCTAGGATCTAGAAAGGTGTTAGCCACATCGACTTCCTTTACAGGCTATGGGGCTTTATTAGTCTTGGTCACTGTTGAAGGAACAATCCTTAGTCCACGTCTTCTTGTCAATATACTTTTGAATTTCTTTCGGCAGCTGGGAGATAGCATCAGTAATTGTCGGAATGTTAAGTTTGGTTTAAAAGTGTCTAGGTCTTTTACCAAGTCATTATCTTTGATAGGATCCACAGGCTTCTCCAGCCTGCTGGAGAATTGGGCTACACCCATTTTCATCTTTCCTTTTTCTTCTAGCAATGGCAACATCAGTACTTTTTATGTTTCTAGAGGTGCTTTTGTCTCATCTATCTCTTGGACCTCTGATCCTGTTTCTGGGACTATCTCTGGAACTCTCTGTAGCACTACAATGCTCTATACTGCACTGTTCTATCCTGTAGTGCTCTGTCCCTCTATTGGCAGGTTGAACTTCACAGTCTTGGCAGGAGAGTTATTTTTGTTCTGAATAACTGATTCCTTCTTCTTGGTGCATGTGACAGCGGCAACTTCCAAATCTACCAAATTGGAGGCAGGCTCTTGTATCTTCTGTTGGCTATCAGTGCCATTGGCCTTTACAAGGGCTGGACTTGGACAATCCTTTGCAGTGTGGCCTTCTCCTTTGCATCGGCTGCATAAGGGCTTGTAATCCACAGATCGTCTAGGGTTTGGACAATTTGGAAAGATATGACACTTTTCTCCACACCTATAACATTCCACCTCTGATCTGTGACCACCGCTAGACTGTCGTTCTATGTAACTTTGAGAGGGAAACCTCACCAAAATTAGGACCAAATTCCCTAGGCTTTGGTCCAATATCTTGTGTTGTCATTTTGGATTCTAGCAAGTTGAATCTTGCATTTTCATCCTTCAGTCTTCGTTCGTGCATCTCTTTCAGAGAGCAAATATCCTCTGTATGGTTCTTCCTCAAACAATAGGAACAGAAGGCTCTAGGAATGGTTGGTTTTCGGGTACATTCAGTGGCTAAATGTCCCGCTTGATAAAACTTTTCGCACCATGTATTAGAGCATATCACATCTCTTCTAGCTCCCTAGGGGTAGATATATTGGTGGTATTCACCTTCAGCCTCTATAGCTGCTCCGTAATCACATCCATAAGCTCTTTCTTGATACTTGCAACTGAGTTGGATATGTAGTCCTTCATATTTTCACCTCCTGAAGTACTTGTAGTGGGATTTTAGGAAGCTTGTGTAATTACTGCATACACTGGTTGGGTTGATCCAGAAGGTCCTCTATTCTAGTTTGGATTCAAAGCTTCTGCTGAGACTTGGGGTTGTTGATTCCAGTTGGTAGGGTTCCACTATTGTTGAGTCGCCATTCGAGGAACTGTTTGAGACCACTGTTGTTGTGGTTGAACCATCATTTGAGGCACTGTCGTCTGTGGTGACCACAGTGGATTAGGTACATTATATTGTGGCATTGTTTGCATCTAGGGATAGGGGTAGGGAACTATCCCTGGGACTGCATTTGGTGGGTATACCATTCCTAGTATGGGAGGAGGTAAGACTCCTCTTCCTGGAGTCATTGTTAGCCTTGCTTCAACTTCGTCATACAATCTTGCACCTTCCACTGCAGCTTGCAGATTAATTGGTCTTCTCAATTCCACGAACTTACGAACTTTTGGTTGTAGGCCTCTGAGAAACACTCATTTTTGGATTCCTTCGTCCAAATGATGGTTAGTCCATCTCTTCAGGATGGATTCCATTTGCAAAATATAAGCTTCTACTCTTTCTCCAGAGGATTGACTTAGGTTTATGAACTCCTCTTGCATCCGCTCTTCAAAACCTTCACGCCTGAATTTAGTGAGGAATGCCAACTTCAGGTCATCCCATGTGCCAAAAGTTCCTACTACTTGTCTCTCATACCACTGAAATGTCGCACACTTGAAAGTGGCAGGGAATATTTCTAACCAATGCTCAGGGGTTCTGGCATTGTCAGCCACAGATGCTACCATGAACTCTGCTACATGAAGATCAGGGTCTTCATTGTACTCTCCCTTAAAAACTGGCAATGGGACTACATTTGCTGGCATGTCATCAATATTTCCAGGACGAATCTAACTAGGAAGGGGACCTTGAGTCGCCATGGGGATTTCTATAAAGAGTGCTTTTAGGGTGTCAAAGGAGGCTTTTGCTACGAGCTCTTTCTCAGCTTTGATTTTTACCTTCTCTCTTCTCACATACCTCTAGACTCATTCTAACACTTGCCTCTTGATTGCATTATTCATCAGAGGGTTGGCTCCAACCAGTTGGTCTATACTCAACAGGATAGAATCAGAGAGGGGCTTCAGTCTCTGAGGGATTCTCTAGACAACATCTCTTCCACTTTATGCTTTTCAACATCTCTAAATTTGACTTTCAAACCACTACAGAGGGGGAGATATTCCATTCTGAAAGTATCAAAACTCATTCTTCTTAGGATCGTTGTTGTGCCATTATAATAATGCCAGCTTCTGAGGGTTTCAACAATATATGTTGTGAAAAACACTATGTCTACCAACTTCCAATGGGTTGCTAATTGGACAAACAGAAGATTGTCAGTGTACCAAGCATTCCACATATCTTGCTGTTGAGCATCCACGAACAAATTCCAACTTTTTTCCTTCTTGTTTTCGTGAACCTCCACTGACCACGACTCCTGAAGCTTCTTAACGATCTCGATGATGTCTGGAAACTTCTCAATGAATACAAAATCTTCCATGGATGGTCATTCTCTCTGTTTCTGCTCTTCAAATTGTTCCCAAACAATTTGCCACCAAAATGCATGGTTCTGTTGCTTCAATAGGAAGAGGAAACAGTCTACCTCGTAGAGCATGCATCATGATGGTGATATGTTTCTACCATTGTGGGATGAACTTCTTGTAGAAAGTGGCTTTGATAATAAGAATTTCCAACTCTTCAATGGAAGAAGGAACTTTGCAAACATCCATTGAATTCTTCTTTTCTTGACAATGTCATTTCCTTCATTTTCAACCTCTTCTGATGCTTATTGATGGCAAGTTTCCCTGGTTGCGCACCAAAAACATAGAGTCCCAAGAGGAACACCAAGGAAAAGGGGATTCTACTGCAAGAAAATCTATCTTGTAACATCCACAAGCTTTTATTTCATTCTTTTGATTATCAAAACAAAGGAAATAGTAATTCTTCATCCAGTATCATAGTAGATATCTCCCACGAATTTTATAGTTACAACTATCATCTTCAACATCTTTATAGAATTCTTCAATATAAAAATGAACACAAAATAATACACAATTTTTTGAATGAAAATCAATCACATAGTATTCATCTTCAATGTCTTCATAGTTCTCTCTCTCAATCTCTCATATACAGTTGCACTATTTTGATAGAATTGGCTATCTCTGACTCTCTCTCTCTCTCTCTCTCTCTCTCTCTCTCTCAATAGTACATTATCTCCTCACTAAAATGTTCTCTTAATAACTCTCAATAATCCTTCTTAAGTCGTGGATTCACCTCCCAAGAGGTATGTCTGATGTAAAGAGGCACAAGAGCCACTACAGTGTCCCTTCATAGCTCACTATTGTCACTGTCACTCAGTCTTCTCTTCAGTCTTTAGCAACTGCTTCTTCCATTTGTTTTAGCTCTTTTGAACTTAGATTCATCCTTTCCAAAAGTTAGAAAACTTTCCCAAAGTCACACACACATTCTACACAACACTTACAGAAGGTCTTTAGAATAGTACAGTACAGTACCAGAACAGGTACAGAACAGTTACAGAGCAGAGACAAAGCATAGGCAGAGGCTCTACAAAAGGTTTACAGAAGGTTACAAAAGGTCATCAGAACCTCATAACTCATACTAAAACCATTCCAAACTATCAAAAACTATTCAATAAGCTTCCAAAAGATTTAAATCTTCATCAATCATCAATCCATGCTTCATATAGATAAAAATCAGAAAAAAATAGAAGCTTTACAGAAGGTATACAGAACCAATCAAAACCTCAACAGAACCTATCAAAACATTACAGAGCTTCATATCTCTACTAAGAATCATCATGAACTTCCAAAACATAATCAATATCATCCAAAACACTCTTAAATACTTTCATTATCAACCATACATTACTCTAAATCCATAAAAAATCAATCATTCAATCCTAAAAAACAACAAAAATCAGTAAAAAATTCAATCTTTTTCCACTCTCAATAGCACGTTCCTCTGTTTGTATTTTGGCTTGATGATTCTTGTCAGAGGACATAAACTAACTATTTGGTCCCTAGAGACCCTAGATTCAGAATCACCCCTTATTGGTGGCTCCTTGCAAATGCACCATGTGTCAGAATCTAAAATGGGCCCGACACTGGCTCTCTAGCACTACTCAACTTCTAAAACACACAAGACACCCCACACGGCCTCGCGACCAGGAGCGTCTACGGCTCACACTACACTAAATCCTAAAATTGATCTTGCATTTGTAATAGGATATAATCCAACGTTTACCTTCCCATACTCCTCAGCCATAACATATAGGTATAACACCTTGTAGCACAAATATAGGGAAGCACCTCTCGACTAACCATCGTGGCTCCACTATTGCAGCTCCCCTACATCAAGGGGATTGGCCTCAAGATGCGCTACCTAACATATAAAACATAACACACAAACTCCACTCTTTTCTTATTTTGTACGATCTAGGAATATATAGATCTTCAGTAAACAGTCCCAAGGAAACCATACAACTAACCTATAGAAAAGGCTCATTTTCACTCTACGTATAAGTCATGTCCTACGAAGACAATTGCTATGCAATCCACAACTAATAGCATGTCATGCGACATCCATAGTGTATATGATCCTAGTGCACAACCAATATTTATCAAATGAACATTTTTGTGATGTGAAAAAATAGCCCTTTCATGATCTTCACTAAATGCATGCTCCGATGTATGGAGACTAGCACCGATTCCTTGTGCTACTAGTCTCTTAAAATGAAATATCGCAATTCTAAATGCAATGCGCAGTCAAATATTTCAAAGATTCAAACCCTCTTAACCCTCTTAGCCCTCTTAATCTCTTAACATCACCCTTTCCCTCTAATGTTTAGGTTATGCTACGTTGCATAGGTATAGGGTTTTATTTCATATGTATTTTTCTCATAAAACGGAAAAACCCATGAACTATGACACATTAAAAAATCCTAACTGAAGCCAAACTTTATGCCTCAACTTTATTATACATCCACAACCATGAATCATAATTTTATAGATTTTTATAACACGAAAATCCTATTTTTTTCTTATTTTAGCTATTTTTATCTATCTATTTATGCATAAAAATAGGTCATTTTTTTATCTATGATTAGCGAGTGATTATGATAGCTAAAAAATGGTTTTTATCAGAGTTTTATCACATACGCATATGTTTTTTTCAAAACCAATAAAATCCTCATTTTTACTCTAAAAATACGCTTTTCAGGTTATAATTTAATTATTACGACTATTTCTTATTATGGTTTTGCATTTCTTTTATACACAACCATCAATCATAATGCAAGAAATATTTAAATAAATTTTTATTCCATATTAATTTCATTTAGACCATCAAACATAAAAAAGAAGCAAATTTCCTTTGTAAAAATAAGGCATACCGCTTATGCACGTATTGCAGGTTTTTTAAAATATGATTCGGGAGGATAGAAAAACAATCCACCATTGATACTCAGCCCATCTTCGGTCATCCATCTTCAGCCCCCCTCGATTTGGAAGCAAATACACTACCGGGGACAAGCATTCACCAATCGGGCTTCTTCCACATGAATTGCCTCTTAAGGGAGAGAGAGGGAGGAGAGAGAATGACTAAATCTAGTTCTTTTGATTCAGGCAACCATTGGAGGAGCGAAGGACAGTGACGGAGAGCAAAGGAATCAAGCATCAGGCCGGTAAGATCAAATTATATGGTTGCATTGAGGTGGGATATGGCCTATAACCCCCCCTCTCCAAATCATCATTGTCTACAACAAGGCGCCATTTTTCCTTCACGCCACAAATAAAATGCCCTCCTTCCCTCCCCCCCCCCGCCCCCCCGACGTGAAAATTAGGGTGTGGGAGACCCCAAGGGTCACCCCCTTCCCTCTAATTCTTTTTAGACTTGGCCTCTTTTGGTCTTGGCCCTCTTTTCTGGCCTATCTCCCACGTCCGGCGTCCTGTTCGAGGTCCATAAATTTCTGGCAGTCTGTCTCAAAGTCCCCTACTGCCAAGAACCTCCTAAGATCCAATCCAAAAAATTAAAAAATTATAAAAAATTCGCAACTGGTGTTTCTTTAAAGCACTTTAGGAACCCGGTGGTTGCTTGCTACTTAAAATCGACCCAATTACCTATATCGCCTTCAATGGAGTTTATTTTTCGCTTGAAATTCACATTTTTTGGCAAATTTTAAGCACTTCGCGGAGTCAAAAATCACCACTCAAAGACCTATCTCCTTGAACATTGCTTTATAACACACCTTATCTCTCACTAATCATCTTGAAGTGTGGGGTAGACCTAGAAAACCTTGGCTTCTCTAATGCATACCCATCCCTCAATCGCACCATTCACCCACTACACACCAACTATTCCTTACAGGTACTTGAGAAGCAATAAAGACCGGTCAATGGCCTTCCTCCCTTCATCATCACATAATCTCTTATCCTCCCTTCCATCATTCTACATAGGTTCCATGCATTGTTGCAATTGTTAGATATACTCAATGCCCCATCCTTGTAAGGTGCTGCTAATGATCCATGGTGCTCTAAGTTGTAAGCCCCCCATTATAAAGCCATGTGTATGTTGGGTCTTGACTTGTATGTTAGATGAGGTCTATGTGATAAGATGGAAAAAATGTAACCTTTGTGGATCTAGCCTTTGGGTTAGATAGAGTAGTTATGCTGGTAGAAACTTGAGGCACAATGCATCAAGTTACAAAGGTGGGAGTTATCAAGGATCCCTATTTTGGGGTCCAAGGGCCGCGAAAGTAGCCCCTGGTTGAAGGGTCTCAAGGGGGTCAATGGCACCCTTGACGGGGGTCTTGGGGTAGCACCCCTAGTCTAATGGTAAAGGGAATATTCCTTGGTGGATTAGGGAAGATTGATAATATGGTTGGGCATGCTGACTAAAGTACATTCTCGAGCTATAAAAGGAAGATCCATGTAAAGCCATCATCAATCTATCTTTTACATAGTCAAAGTTCTTCTAGCTAGCCTTAAGCTCTACACCTATCATTTTCTTGGATCGCCATCTAAGCCTCACGATGATGGAAACACATGGGTGGACAAAGCCATCTTTGTATCAGTCTGTTTGAAATTAAAGCACTTTCTATTCTTCTCATTTTTTATGTGTATTCACTACTCCTTGCTCAAATTCTATTCATTGCACCATATAATTTCTACATGGTATAGCCCATGGCCTTTGAGGAGTGAAGAGTATGTGACAGGCAAGGACCTCAACAATGAAGAGGAGAAACATCATTTACTACATTAGGAAGCAGTGCTACCACATCAAGTGGCAATGGTGCTATATGGACAATTCAAACACTTTTTGAAAGTGGTGGTGGTGATACCATCCACCAACCTTCCAAAAAGCTCATCAAGCAAGCTAGATGGTACAAACTACATTTTTTGGAAGTTTAAAATTATAACTATCCTTAGTTCTTATGAGCTTATGGAGAATAGTGCTGGGGATTGACTCAAATCCATAAGCCACTCCCAACCCATCAAATTCAAGTGTTATGATTTCTCCAAATGCATATATTCTATGAGCTTGGGAACAAAGGAACACAAATGCATTGTGTGCCTTAGTTATAAGCTATTTTGATAGTGTTTTGACCTTGATTTAGTATACAGCCAAGGCATCAGAGGCTTAGAATGTATTGATGAGGATTCAATATGAATGTGAAATCAAACAAAGATTTAGAACTTGGAGAATCAACTAGCATCAAAGAATTTTGTTGAAGGAGAGAGAGCTAAAGCATTCATCACTTGGATCAAGAATCGATAGGACCAGATGGCTAGTGCTTAGATACAAAAGACTAGTGAGGAGCTAGCTCAGAGGTGTCTTTGAATTTGTCCACCAAATTTTGATGGGTTGGTAATTGCCTTAAACACTCAGGTAATGTTTGAGAAATTTTATGCAATACTAATGGAGGAGGAGTTGTGGCTTAAAGCCCAAAAAGGTAGCAGTAGTAGAGATGTTGTATTCTCTACCAATATGAAAGGAAAATGTGATTTCTCTACCAAGGTGACAAAAAGAAGAAGAGTGGTAATAAACAGTTTCAAGGAGAGTGTTTCTACTGTAAGAAGAAAGAACATGCAATTGCAGATTTTTGTGTCAAGAAGGCAGATAAAAAGAATGGCACCGTGAAGACTAAAGGGAAGGAGATAGCTACTCGATAGCTAATATGGTTGAAGTAGAGTTGGATTTATTCATGGTAAACATTGAGATAATGTGTTCCTCGGCACAAGAAATATCTACTAATGACTCATGAGTATTAGATAGTGGCACCTCCCATTACATGACCAACAAGAAAGGTCTATATAGTTCTATATAGTCTTTGCAAGAATACATCATTGTGATGGTTGGGAATGATGCAAAAGGCTTTGTTGAGGCACATTATTCCTTTATTGCCATAAATGGTGGACTTAAGAATCTTTCAAATGTGTTGTATGTTCCAAAGATTAAGATAAAATTTTTTATCAATTGCTTCTAGAACTAATATTGGCCATGAGGCGACGTTCACCAAGATAAGTGCAAAAAGTATCGATAGTGCTAGCAAAGTTATTGACAAAGGAGAAAGAAGGAACAACCTATATGAGCTAAGTGCTCTAATATCCATCGTTGGTGTGGGCACAAGTAAACTTTAGCATGAAAGATTTGGTCACATTTGTTTTGTAGTGTTAAAGGAGATGCATAAGCAAGATATTCTCACCTACTTGTAGTAACTGAAGGAACCATGTGAAGATTGTTATATGCAAGTGCATGTGTGCATGTGTCTATGTGCTAGTGCTAAGGCCTAGGTGCAAGGGTTTTGAGAATATATGTATGCAAGGTGTACGTGTGTATAGGTTTTGGTTGTGAGGGTCTTGCTTTATGTGTCAATATGCATGTGTCTATGTGCCTAAACATAGGGGTGTTGCAAACATGCACATGGGTTGTATGCATGTGTGCTAGTCTATGTGCACATGGTAAGGCGTGTGTACAAGGTTTGTGAGTGTGTAGCTACATGTGCATATGTAGGTGTGTGATGTGAGTCTATATGTGCAGCTTTTGTATGTGTAGTGTGCATCTATGTGTATGTCTATGTGTGTGTAGGGTGTATGTCTACATGTGTAATGTTTATGCAAGGTGTAAGGTATTGTGTGCATTTATGTGTGTATATGTGTATATTACACAAGTGACACACCAAGCCACCTACTTCCTCTACCACTTCCTATGATCCTTTCTACTGATGAGGAGGTTGGATGTTGGTTGTGGGGGGGAAGTAGGGACTTTGATGTGTGTGTGTGTATGTGTGGAATGCATGTGAGTTTATGATGTGTGAGTGCATAGATACGTGTGCCTATATGTGCTTGTGTGTGTGTGTACGTGAGCATGCGCACGCGCGTGTGTGTGTGTGTGTGAGTTTGTACATGTGCAACTATATATATGTGTGTGGGGGGTGTGCAACTATATGTATACATGTGTATCTATGTGTGCTTGTGTGTGTGTGTGTGTGTACATGTGCAATTATATGTATATGTGTGTGATCGAGGAGGGAAGAGCTGGAGGAGAGGTGGGGGGTGCATGCAGATGGAGGTAGATGGGGATTGAAAGCAACCCAACAGCTGAAGGAGAATGGGGATCCTCTCTCTCTCTCTCTCTCTCTCTCTCTCTCTCTCTCTCTCTCTCTCTCTCTCTCTCTCTCTCTCTCTCTCTCTCTCTCTCTCTCTCTCTCTCTCTCTCTTGTTCTTAATCTTACTCTTCTTCTTCTCTTTCTCTTATTCCTTTCTGCTATTGTTCCTGCTTCTTCTCCTTGTTTGCTTCTTTTCTTCTCCCTTTGTTTTTTCTTTTTCTTCTTATCCTTCTTTTATTCTCCTTTCTCTCTTTTTCTTCTTCTCCTCTTCTCTTCTTCACCTTGTTTTCTTTTTCTCTTTCATCTTTCCTTCTTTTTCCTCTCTTAACAATGCCGTGCCACATAAGACCGGCTACACAAGACACAAGCAAGACCTATAATTTTTTTCAAATAGATAATCAATAGAAAAAAGAACAAAATATCTAAGTCAATCATTAATCTCACCCTTTTTTTTCCTTACCTAAAAATTCCAACCATTTCTCAACAAAATGAAATCCAACTAATCATGCATGATTAGAAGTTGTGAACCCATAATCCTCCTATTCCACAATGTGTGGTATTCAAGAAACTTCGTGGTCAATGTGACCTTGGTCCCAACAACACAACCAAAATGTTGGGCAAAACATGCTCAATGTCTTGGGACCATTGGACACACTCCTATTATTCATTCAAGAGCTTCAATGCATGAAATCCTTAGACTTACTCTCACCTAGCCACTTGCACGTGGATCGAAATCCATTGTATTGAGAATTGCAAAGCATATCTCTATCCATGAAGGTTACATATGTAAGTTTCATGACTCAAACAAGTGCTCCTTTGCTTATCAACCCTCCAAAGCCTTAGTCATGTAAGGAGAAAGCATGGGCAAGGCATGAGAGAGTACTTGAGAGCAGGAAAGAGGCTTCACTCCCTTGGTCTCTCACTCTCTTTTTGTTAACCTCAGTACAAGAAGAAAGTAAAAAAAAGTGGAAAAGTGCAAGTCGGGTCGACCAAAAGAGGTGGCCAAGAAGGAAATCAGACACAAAGGAAGAAGCAAGAAGGGAAATGACCAAAAGTGCAAGGGTGGCCTCAAAAGCTAAGTCAAAGGTAGAAGTGTGTTTTTAAATGCAAAGATGTCACTAAATTTTTGTAAAAGAGGGCCATGCTCCCTCATGTGCAAATTGTAAAGGGTAGAGGGCATGGGTAAATATAAAGAACAACTAGAAGGGAATGGGAAAAGAGGACCTTGCCATTATGGCCGGTCATGTAAAAAAAGGGGATGGGCGCTCAAAGGGATGAGGGGTTTGTATATAAACTCAAAAAGTGAATGAGAAGCTCATTCTTTGGTGTGTGGCAAAGTGGACTCTACTTCTTCTCACCTTCTCTTCTCTTGCTTGCTTGCTTGTGAGTGCTTGAGGGAGGAAGTGAGTGTGTGAGGGTGAGGGATCTTGGAGGTGAAGCCCTCCACCATCTCCTCTCTTCTTCTTCTCTTCACTTCTCTTCTCTCATCTTGTGCATGGCTATGGAGGATGGAGCTTGGAGGAAGAGGCTTGAGGATGCTTGAGCTTGCATCATGAATCGTGGAGCTATCAGGGTGCTTGGGAGAGGAAGCAACTCAATCGGACATCAAGGTAAGCTCACTATACTTATAGAGAGGGATAGCGCATCGACTATGTGAGAGGTAGCCATTAGTGCTCACTTGAAACGCTTGAAGGAATAAGCAGTCAGTGGATCCTAGCAGCTGAGCAAGAGCTCCCACTAAATTTTGGTTCCATTGTCGAGACCAATGGATTCAAGTTGAGCACTTGCATGCTTCAAATCGAGCGTCACAGTAGGGTTCAACCGGTGCTCTTTGTAGGTAGGAGATTTGGGGGTTTAATCTTCAAAACAAGTATGTATTTTGTATTGTTAATGATTAGACAAGTGGAAGGGAGCATTACAATTTTGTATTTTGAATTTCTATTACATTTAGAGTAGACTAGGACCAATAACTTGCACGGAAACAATAGGGTTTTGCTATTATGAAACATGCCCGAACATGACACAGATCAGGGAAAAAGAGTACTGGAAGGATTTATATCACTAGAAGAATGACTAGAAAGGTCGAGGGAAGGGTTTATAATCCATCAAGGAAGAGCTCATTTGCAAACAACGGTTGCATTCTGAAAGAGCTTGAGAGAGAGAGAGAGTTGCAGGTACAAGACGAATCGAGCACACTGATTCCGAGCCCAATCTTATAGTCCAAGTAGATCAAGGCCTTCCTTGTATTCTAATTAGCAGTTTAAGAGGGTTGCAAGTTAGGCGACGAGCCCTAGGGATCTCCAATATCGATCGCATTGGCATTCGGGGTTACACCCACGAACCACAATCAGCGTCCAACTCCTAGAGTCATACCAATTGGACTATTCGACTAAGTAAGTCGGACACTCCAAATTAGACCAGGCCTAGTCAATCAAACCGCCTTGTATCTGCCAATCGACAGGACCACCCTGGTCTGATCGGACATACATAATCAGACTCGAACTGCCGTCGAAGTCAAAGAGTGGACCGATCGGACCTACTAACTCGGACAATCCAAGTCAACAAACCAACTAAACCACCAGAGTCAGACTGTCTAACTCTAGGAATCGGACCAATAGGGCAGAACCAAACCAGGGCAAATTTACCAGCCTCTAGCCAGAACCAGCTAGAATTGACTCCAGAACCAACTCATAGACCATAGAATTACCCTGACCGAGTAGAGGGGAGTAGTAAACATCCTAGATAATTATTATAGGTCCCCATGGAACGCACCTAGAGCCATATTAGACTACGAATAAAAAAGGGGGATAGCATGAGTTGCATTCTGTGTTTTGCATTTGCATCCCACATCAATTTCATCACTTAGCATGCACTAAAAAGGCGAGAGCCTGATTTCACACAATGCATGGAAGAGAGCACGTGCACATCCACCGAGTGAGTTAAGTTGAGGAGTGTCTATAAATAACAAGGAACTCACCCAGATATAACCCAAATACGAACCCACTAGTAGGAGGAGATCTAGAGACATAGTCAAGTGATCCAAACCCCAAGCGTAGGACCTAGCAAAAGACACAACAGGAAATCCTAGAGGAACACTCACCATTGGAGGAGTGGATCTACCCAATCTAATCAATCTCATCGACAACTTGGTGGAGAGAGAGACTGCTGGCATGGTAGAGACAAGCACTAACCGGGACAAGGAGCTCGACCTAAGAGGTCTCCTAACCGAAATCTAGTGGTTGGTTGCCAATTACAACCTACATGCTCAGATAAATCACCACAACAGGACGTCAGAGGAGGATGTCATAGCAAACCTAGGAGAGGAGAGAAGACTAGCGCACAAAGATTTGCAAAGCCTAGTGACCTACAATCAGGAATAGCAAACCAAGAGCTTGCCAGCAGAACATGGAAGTGCATGAAATTCAGCGGGTGCTAGTGCTAGCGAGAAAAAATAGAACAGGATGCCAAGAGGGAAAGAGCGCTAGAGGGAGATCTTATGTTGAGTGAGCTTCTCATGAAGCAACTATTAGGCAACATTTTTGTCAAGTGAAGTGCCACTATAATGGCAACCGTGTTGCATGAAAGATTAGGAGTTACTCAGGGCTCCAAGAGCCAGTCTAAAATCCTGATAGTCTCGCGAAGCAACTAGAGCATGGAGAAGGGTAAGGAGGAGTTGGAAGAGAGGGACAAAAAGTGGAAAGATCACAACTTTGAACGAGTGCGAGTACTTGCTAAGTGCTTGGCCATAGTTGAATGTGAGCGGGTGTTGTGGCAGAGGCCAGGGCCAAAGCCGTAGAAGTAAGTTCAGAAGTGCAACAACAAGCCTTCTTGGGTAGAGTGATCCATGTAACACAAGCAGAGGGTGAAGATTCCATGGAGAGGACAAAAAGGAAGCTAGAATTGACTGCCAGAGCCTTAAAGTATGGCTTGCACAAGCAAGCTCTCCCCACTAGCACTAGCCTAACAAGAAAACAACAATGCCAGTATTTGAGGTAAGTTGGCCTCTCCACGGATGAGCTATAGAAGCTAGGCTTTGAAGAGCACAAGCTGCTGTATCCACCCCCAGCTCAAACCCCACATGAGCAACCTCCAAAGGAAGGGCCAGATTTTGAGTAGGAGCTAGTAAAAGAGCAATAGGCCAGGGAGCTTAGCCCACCATTGCTAGATGAACCCCAAGAAGATCTATAAGGTAGCCAAGAACGAGAGCGTGTCATTGCTGCTAGGAGAAGAAGATGGGAATTGTTGAAGCAAGCATAGCAGAGAACTAGAGCACACCCCCAACAGCTTCCTGGAGAGCCCATGCCACAACACAAGGATTGTTATCTTGTCAACTAGCCCTAGAGGGTGAGTATTTGGGAGCAAGGAGAACTCCAAACTCGGCCCTTCAAACTATCATTCCTCTACCCACATGCCCTGGACCAAGTCCTACCTATGGAAGTAGTGGACACAATAATTCAAATGGCCAACAACTTGGCAAATCAATGGGTCATGGAGGGGAGCATAGTGATCACTCGATGGAGGCGGAAAGCTCCAGACTATTGGCAGGACAAGATGTACCAGATCCCCAAGATAGTCCAAGGATTTGAAGGACAACCCAAGTGGTAGAGGAGGATCTGGAACACAAACCTTGATGCATGGATGGCATTCTACAGCACACTCCCTGAAGAGAGGAACAATCCTATCTACATGCCCTACCCTCACGAACACAATCTAAACTACAATAGGGAGGAGCATGGTAGGTACAACTTTCCCAAAATCTACAATGCCAATGCAAAGAATCCCAAGGAGTGCCTAACCTTCAAGGCAGAAGACTTCTGTCCTTCAATCACGTGCTTCCTTGAGGATTTCTCATCATGTCCAGACACCACTTTCATCACAACTTGTAATTATCTTAGGACCATTAGGTTTCTACTAAAGAAATTGCCAGCCACCATCGCCGAGGAGGCCCACCTACCTCCACTCTTTTTTTATCTCAACCTAGGAATAGATAGTTAATTATGAGGGCTACGTTGTTACCCTCTTTTTGTATGAAGGTGCTCAAAGACATGAACAATAGCCAGTTTACTAGGTGTGTACACCCCTTTTTGTCAACCACACCTCTAAAGGTCATGGCTAACCTCAGGAGCTACATGCAAAGCCGTGCCTTTTTGAGAAAATCCCTTAGGCCACCCCACGATGCATCATCAGAAGAGGATTGAGGTATAGCCTAGGAGTGCCACCGTAGCTATTTGTATATATATATATATATATATATTAAAAAAAGAAGAAAAAAAGAAATAAAAAAGAAAAAGCAAAAGAAGAAGAAAGAAAACAAAAAATGAAAAGCGAAGAAATCACAACAAATAGTAGTTTACACCACATAGACCACAGTCATTGCACCTAGGGGTTCTCAAGTTAGGTGCGCCCAGTGGCTTCTATTGATTGGCTCCGTCCCTAACACCCTAGCCCCATTTTGATTCCCCACTTCATGCTTAGGTCACATCAAGGGTGGGATATACCTAGGGAGGTAACACTCACCTACGGTTAGACCTATCACCCTAAGCTA
The DNA here is from genome assembly GCF_053477565.2 of Lygodium microphyllum. Classification (NCBI taxonomy): domain Eukaryota; kingdom Viridiplantae; phylum Streptophyta; class Polypodiopsida; order Schizaeales; family Lygodiaceae; genus Lygodium; species Lygodium microphyllum. The sequence continues at coordinate 82,991,140 of NC_141149.1, forward strand.
CACGCACCGTGCCTCCCTTATGCACAAACTGGGTCCTCAAGTGAGGGACAACACCCAAGCTTGATTCGACCCAACTCCCAGTCCCACTAGCATAAGCACAATGCACCACACACAAAGCAAGCATACCCCCAAGTAGTACACCTTCTTTTCTTTTCAAGTACAAACAAGGCTCCAATCCCCTAACTTCGGAGGCCCCATCATCAATGCAATGCGTTAACCAAGTGATCCATTTCTTCCCAATACCAATTCCCCTACGACCCCATCATCATCGACTCACACGCCCACACTTTCTCATTGAACCTTCATCATCTCAAAACCACAAGTGTCCTAGAATTAGCACACCCACCTAAGAGAGGGGTTATCTTATGTGACAATGTCACCATGCATGTAAAGCAAGGCATAGGCACAGACCGAGGCAACCCCAATAAAAAAGTGAATGAAGAAGCTCATTTGGAGTAGCACAGTAGAAGGAAATTGCGGAGGGCCAAAAGGAGGATTCGTCCAACACCATCCTGAATTTTAAAGACAGATCCATCCACCTACCATTCTCTAAGCAGGGATCCATCTAACACCATCATCAATTTCAAGGACAGATCCACCCTACACCATCCCCCGCATGGGCTTGTATACAAGCTCAAAAAATCCATCCAACTACATCCATCCTACTTTTCAACCACTACACATTAGTGCCATGGGACTAGCACTTAACTAGGAGGGGGTAATGTTAACCTCAGCACAAGAAGAAAGAAGGAAAAATTGAAAAAGTGCAAGTTGGATCGATTGAAATAGGTGGTCCAAAAGGAAATCAAACAAAAATGAAGAAGTAAGAAGGGAAATGACTGAAAGTGCAAGGGTAGTCTCAAAAGCTAAGTCAAAGGCAAAAGTGCATTTTTAAAATGCAAAGGCATCAGCAAAATTTTGTAAAAGAGCGCCAGTCTCCCTCCTGTGCAAATGGTAAAGGGTAGAGGGCATGGATAAAGAGAAAGAGCAACTAGAAGGGAATGGGAAAAGAGGACCTTGCCATGATGGCCAGTCAGGTAAAAAAGGGGATGGGTGCCCAAAGGGATGAGGGCTTTGTATATAAACTCAAAAAGTGAATGAGCAGCTCATTCTTTGGTGTGTGGCAAAGTGGACTCTACTTCTTCTCTTATCTTCTCTTGCTTGCTTGCTTGTGAGTGCTTGAGGGAGGGAGTATGAGTGAGTGAGTGAGGGAGTGAGTGTGTGAGGGTGAGGGATCTTGGAGGTAAAGCTCTCCACCATCTCCTCTCTTCTTCTTCTTCTTCTTCTTCTTCTTCTTCTTCTTCTTGTGCATGGCTATGAAGGATGGAGCTTGGAGGAAGAGGCTTGAGGATACTTGAGCTTGCATCACAAATTGTGGAGCTATCAAAGTGCTCAAGAGAGAAATCAACTCAATTAGGCATTAAGGTAAGCTCACCACACTCATAGGAGGTGCCATGCTTTGGTAGAGCACGGGGTGTGCCATGTCGTGGGAGTGGGGAGGGGGGGGATGTGCCATGTCTTGGGGGGGTGAGAGGGATAGCATTTGGCTATGTGAGAGGTAGCCATTAGTACTCGCTTGAAACACTTGAAGGAATAAGCGGTCCATGGGTCTTGGTGGTTGAGCGAGAGCTCCCACTCCACTTTTCCTCAATCTCATATTCTCTCACACTCTCTCACTCACAAGGACAAAAGCAAGAAAGTAAGAACTAGAAGTTTACACACACATGCATAGCTTGTTCTATTCATTCTCATCTTGTTTATATACTTCTTTAGGGTTAGGGTTTTAGGGTTTTCCCATCCATCTTGGGCATCTAGCCCATCTTTTAGGTCACAAGATTGATCATTCCTTATTTCATTCTTTTTCTATGGTTAGAAAAGAATTAAAGCTTTATGGTTTTACTATGGGAGTCTTTAGAATTTCTATGGATCATGCCCAGCTTATGAATTCATATGACAAAATAATACAGTTGATGCCTGAGAGGGTGTTCACATGCATCCTCTCTTCTCTCGTTGCTCGCGAACCCATATTCTGTTTCCGCAAGATTATCCTTCAATAGCAAGCTCATTTTACTCCCCAATTGGCCCCTATTGATCGATTCCAAGCTGTGGAAACCTTGTGCAAAGCGTATCTAAAACAGAAGATCGAGAATGGCACCCAAGTGAAAATTGTCACACACAGATGGCAATCCCTCAACGAGCAACGAAGCCTCAAACAAGAACATCACTGCCAATCAACTACAATACTAGTCGTAAGTAATGTATTTTCAAATTAAAAGATGCTTGTTCTGATTTCTGCATGAAGTACATTAGATGTCACATGAGAATAGGTCATGGAAAGGGATAGGTTTCATCTCATACATTCAAAAGATAGAGTTGCAAAGCATGGGTATCAAGAGAAGTTAATTGTATTTAGATGCTATGCAATAACCTCGCACATAGCATAATAGAAATCCAAGGTATTATCAACCTCCTTTTCATGAAAATAATAGATGGGTATTTTCCCACATTGAAAGTATGTTGTATCTTGCACGCTTGACGGATTGCATGATAAGTGATCTAGCCTAGGGGAAATTCAATCTCGAATTTGTTACTTCATTGGGATCTTGATGATGTGCGTAGTTAATACAAACAACGACCATAAGGACTAAGACTAAGATGCCTTGAGATCCGTCCGATAGCAACTATGTTATCAATCCTATTCAAGGTTGGGCTAGATGCAACAACAACTCTAGGGTAAATGATGAGCTCAAGGAATTAGGAAACCCTAAGTCAAAGGAAATACCGATGCTTTTGTACTTGTTGAAAAAGGTTGGGTTATCGATCAATGTAAGAGATTAATAGAACTTAGGCCTTGTACAGTGGTTGAAACCTTAACATATGCCTTAGTCGAAAGAAGGGTGTGTTAAGTAAATATTATGTAAAACCGCTCTTGATCCCGCAGGGGAGAGCAAATATGCGATGGAAGGTTATCACGACTATTCTTGCAATGTTGGAAAAGGATATAATTATTTTGTTGACTTATTTAACATCGTCTTAAATTTTGAATTAAACTGATTGTTGGGATGTGATTTGAATATTATTCCAAGTGATTGTGCTTGATGGTAAATGCATGGCAAGGATGTATGATGACAAGTTGCCATGGGAATAAAGGAATGTTTTCTTGGACAATGATATTGGGGTTGAACTCCTTATTCGTGCTTGATTCCTAAATGGATTAATTAAGGAAGGATAATTTGCACAAGTGGATCATCTTGAAGATCGCACAATGGTTTACCCTGAGAGGGAACTGCTAGATTTACGAGCCGAAGGTCGAGTGGTGAAAATGCCAACCATGGAAATTCACATGTGCGAAGAGATAGGGCACATCCGTAGGAGATGTCCCAACTACCGATGATTGTAGCAAAGATGATTCCCAAGATCACTACAAGAGATTCCACATGTGTGAAGAGATAGGGCACATCCGTAGGAGATGTCCCAACTACCGATATTTCCACTATAATGAGCTAGGGCACATCCAAGCAGACTACCCTAACATGAGTCCAAAAGATATGGACCCCCCAAGGAAATGAAGCTACAACAGTGCAGTCTTCGGTGGATATATAGAGGAATCAGATGAAGACGAAGACTTAGAACCCACTACATATCTTCAAGATGGCTAGAAATTCTGAAAATTTAATCGACATGAAATACAACCTGTATTGGAATAAACTTTACTCTTGTAACTACAGTTAACCCGAGTAATATGAGTTGCATCAATTTTGAGCTCAGAACTTACAAGTGATTAGAGATACTTTAGCAAGTATGACAGTTATAACCTACAATGAATTTCTCTTAAGTTGTTTCTTCTCAACTAATATAGATTGGGTCTTACCAAAATAACGAAGCTTGGAAGTATTCTTTAGTATTACAAGCAAAGCCAATTTTCCGTAGAGCTCAGTCCCAAACTAAGAAGAGGACAATCTAGGAACAGAGTTTTCGAGATAAAGGACCAATTCTATCCACTAAAAGGATCCTAGGACAATTTGGTCTAAAGAAGAAACTCCTGCCAAGGACAACCAAGAATCTTGTGACCCCAAGTGATAAATCTCCGCACTATTTTTATTACAGGGAGTTAGGTCATTTCAAAAGGGAATGTCGAAAATTGTCCCAAGAGAACTCAAAGAGAACTTGAACTAACAAGGAATGGAATTGTACAAGCTCCAGTGATCCAGAATATACTAGATACTTAGGAAAAACCTAGAAGATATTCATGAGATGTAACTACAATAAATTTTCTCTTGTAATCCAGATTTGGATATATCTAGTACAATAAGTGGTTGTTTTAAAAGATAGTATGCTTATGAGTAATCAGAGTGTCGCAACGAATGCATGATGGGTCCTACCCCACAGGTTCCGAAACAAAACCCCTAGTCCTTTCGAGATGAGGACATCTCGAGTTCTCTAAGGGGGAGAGGATGTAACGTTCCCTTCGTTATGAATGCCCCCCCTTTTTTACGTTTTGTTCATTATGAATGCCCCCCCCTTTTTATTGAAAATAACAAGAAAAAAAAATCATTTTCTCCCCTACCGGTGTCGAACGGATGGCGAGGGGAAGGGGGACATCGACGATGCCGAGGCGGGGAGGAAGGACACATTGATGAAGATGATGGAGGAGGGACACCATGGGCCTACTACCTCCCCCCCCCCCAATTATACACCCCCAACACCTATATAAACCCCCCTCCTTTAAAAAATGAGGTACCACCTCTTGCCCCCCCCTTTTTGCTGAGAGAGAGAGAGAGAGAGAGAGAGAGAGAGAGAGAGAGAGAGAGAGAGAGGAGGAGGAGGAGGAGGAGGAGGAGGAAGAGAGGTGAGAAGAGAGAAGGAGAGAGAGAGAGAGAGAGAGAGAGAGAGAGGAAGGAAGAGAGAGGGTGAGAGAGAGAAAGAGAGAGAGGGAGAGAGGGAGTGATAGAGAGCAAGAGAGAGAACCTCCCAAGAAGGTTCTCCTTCTCTTCCCCTCCTTAGAGGGTGTCCACACACGTCCTTTCTTCTCCTGTTGCTTGCAAACCCATATCACGTTTTTGCGAGATTATCCTTCAATCGCAAGCTCATTTTTCTCCCCAATTGGCCCCCGCTGATCGAGTACAAGGTGCGAAAACCTTGTGCGAAGCACATCTAAAAGAGAAGAAGATCAGGGATGGCACCCAAGAAAAAATTATCACACACAGATGGCAATCCCTCAACGAGCAACGAAGCATCAAGCAAGTGCATCACTGCCAATCCAACTACAATACTAGTCCTAAGTAATGTATTTCCAAATTCATAGATGCTTGTTTTGATTCCTGCATGAAGTATAATAGATGCCGCAACACGAGAATAGCTCATGGAAAGGGATAGGTTTCATCCCATACATTCAAAAGATAGAGTTGCAAAGCACGGGTATCAAGAGAAGTTAATTGTATCTAGATGCTATGCGACAACCTTGCACATAGCATAATAGCATTCCAAGGTATTGTCGACTCTCCTTTTCATGAAAATAATAGATAGGTGTTTTCCCATAGTGAAAGTATGTTGTAGCTTGCATGCTTAACGGATTGCATGATAAGTGATCTAGCCTAGAGGAAATTCAATCTCAAATCTATTAGTTCAATGGGATCTTGATGATGTGCGTAGTCAACACAAACAATGACCATAAGGACTAAGACTAAGATGCCTTGAGATCCGTCTGATAGCGACTATGTTATCAATCCTATTCGAGGTTGGGCTAGATGCAACAACAACTCTAGGGTAAACGATGAGCTCAAGGAATTAGGAAACCCTAAGTCAAAGGAAAGACCGATGCTTTTGTACTTGTTGAAGAAGGCTGGGTTATCGATCAATGTAAGAGATTAATAGAACTTAGGTCTTGTACAGTGGTTGAAACCTTAGCATATGCCATAGCCGAAAGAAGGGTGTGTTAAGTTTTCATTGTTCTCTATTTAACACCAATGGGATTTTATTTGTGTAGACTTTGCATATTTAACTAATAATGTTCTTTCTTGCAACAAGATAGGTCAAGTAGAATTACAGCATGTGCCTCTTGTGCATTCTCATGACCTTGCACATAAAACCCCTTAAAGTCACATAAGTGTTTGGAGATATGATTATATTTTTTTGGGAAGAGAGTTTATTGCTAGATTTCAAGTAGGGTTTTGAGGTGATAAGAAATTTCTATGTGGAGGCAAATGGTAGGAAGAAGCTAAGGAATTCAAAGCCAAGCTCTTGAATTGTAGACTATTGTGTCATTGATCTTCCCACAAGTTTCCATATAGCAGGGCTTGATGATATTCATCCAAGGAATAGTCTCTCAAGTGAGCACATTAAGTCAACAATTTGTAGTGGCAAGCTTGGACATGGATAGGGTGCTTGTTATTTGTCTCCCTTCATGCCTTGACACTATAGAGAAAATGGCATCACATGCAGGGTTGGAGATAGGTCTCCAATGGGCATTGGAGTATTCAAGCGTTATTCAGCCAAGTATGGAATCTCTTTCAATGTATTAAGTATTTTGTATGTTTCTCTTTTTCTTATAAACTCTTTTTTTCTAGTAATATTGTATCTAACTACTTTTGGTATTTGTGTAGAGTCAAGTTTTTAATGTGGTGGATTTCCATAAGGTTGGAAATGTTGAGAAATGACAAATGATGTATGCTCCAAGAAGAGATGTCCTAAATCCCATATGCACTGTGAGGAGAGTGGAACAACCCAACTTCTATAAAGTATTGTACTTGACTATCACTTTCACTATGGAATGAATGCAATATCATGATGCTTTGTACTTTCACTTAGTATCTTTGTCATTGTCAGTGTCCTACACAAGATTGTGTTTATGAGTTCAAGCTAATCTATCTTGGAACCTAATTCACTTGTGTAACAGTTGCTCTACATTGTTTATGTCAACATGAATCTAGCCTTCATCTTCCATCCTCCATAACTCCTTCCATGCTCTAGATCTGCACTTTTCATATGGTATCAGAGCCTAGTTGGGCATGGCCTAGCTCAACCCAGCTCTTCTCTCTACTCTTCTAGCTTCTCCTAACCTCAGGTCAACTAAAATCCAACTCATGGTTCCATTTCTCACTCCCATCTCCACTTGACCTTGTGGTAGCCATAGCCAGGACTGCACCTACCTTTGATTGAGCTCCTAGATCTCCATATACATGCAATATCTTCTGAAGATCCCTTCTAGGGAAACATTCCTCCTCTCAGGGAGCTCCTCCTTGCCACCTCAATTGACAACATTAACCCTTCTCTGATTCAACATTGCATTTTTTTGCAATCGCTACCTGTCTACGCATCCGTGTGTGGTCATACTATTCATTCTCCTCTTGCACTGTGTGAATCCATCGTTGTTCATGGGACAAATGAAGCCTATCACCTAAGCTTTCTCCACACCAAATCTTGTTCAAAATAATTGACTATACGCTCTACTATAGCCACGAAATCAGATGGGCCAGAAACCCTAAACTCAGGACCTCCATAGCTAGCCTTCTTAAAGCTTACATATTACTTCATTTTCTTCATTTCCTCTCTCCTGACACTCAAATGCCACCTTGATTGCACTGAATATAAAGGTTTTAGCAAAGAATTGGGATATTTTGAAGATTTTTTTTAAAGACTTGAAGACTCAAGTAGTAGCATCAACACCAAAGCTTCTTTCTTTGCTTCATTCTTCATCCATTTGGCAAGGCAAGTACTATCACTCTGATCTAAGTATTTACTCAGTGTTCAGCAAGATTTTACCAGTAAGAAGGGGACTCAAGTTGAAGAACAAAACAAGGAAAAGACAAGCATCAAGAATCACCATCAAGCAAGAAGAAGATTCAAGCTTAAGACCAAACATAGTATCTCTTGATACTACAGAGTGTGTCTTCACATTACATTGCACTTGTGTCTCTTGACACATTGAAATACAACTCTTTTACTAGTTACTTGAAGCTTATCAACATGGCAAAGCTTGAAAAAATAGCAAAGTTTAATAGATAAGGTTTCCATGCCTGGAAGGAAAAGACCATGTACCACCTCATGAGGAAAGACTTATGGGATCTCTTTGAAGATGATGAAGGTGATGAAGATGATAAGGAAAAAGATTTAGAAAGTGGGATCCTTGCAGTAGCTCTACCAAAAACCAAAGAATGGAAGAAGATGAATAACAATGCACTAGGCATCATTGCATGGGGACTAAGTAATGGCGTGCTACATCATATCTCTGGCATTAGAGATGCTAGAACTGCTTGGGAGAAACTTGATAGGATGTTTGGTACCCAAGTAAAGAATTCAAAGGTAAAATTACTCATTCAATTTTATAAACTAGATATAAAAGACAATGCTTCCATGACCATACACATGAACAAGTTCAAGAGTCTAAAAACCCAACTTGCAACTCTTAAGAAGAATATTGATGAAGATAAAGCAATAGTTGTACTGCTTGTTGCAAGTGTGAATAAGGATCCATATGAGAATCTTGTGTCCACCCTAAGTAATGTCCAACTCTCTCACTTAAAGATATTGAGCACTCTCTTCTTGATGAAGAGAACAAACAAAAGAACAAGAATGCAAAAGATGGTATCCCATAATCTAGGGAAAATCTCTTATACACCAAAGGAGCTGGTGGACCCAAAGGAAGAGGTCAAGGATTCAACACTGACAACAAAAATCAGATGACATGTCATTATTGTGGTAAGACTGGCCATATAGCCAATGAATGTTTCCACAAGAAAAGAGCACACCATATGCAGAATGATCACCACCAGAACCAATTCATGAATGAAGAAGAAGAAGAAGATTCTTCCGCTATCATCAACAACTTTGACAAACTGTTCTAAAAGAATTTTCATTGTATTTTTCATATGTTTTTTCCTTAGTGGATTTGCTTTAACCTTGCTAAAGATGTAAAGTTTCAAGCTTTAACTTGACTATGCTGCCTATGAGCTAGTCTTCCAGACCATGAAGGGGGGCCAAAAGCCAGCAAGTGTAGGAGCTCATCATTTGAGGGGGGATGTTGAGAAATGACAAATGATGTATGCTCCAGGAAGAGATGTATTGAATCCCATATGCACAGTGAGGAGAGGGGAACAACCCAACTTCTATAAAGTCTTGTACTTAACTATCACTTTTACTATGGAATGAATGCAATATCATGATGCTTTGTACTATCACTTAGTATCTTTGTCATTGTCAGTGACTACACAAGATCGTGTTGATGAGTCCAAGCCAATCTATCTTGGAACCTAATTCACTTGTGTAAAAGTTTCTCTACATTGTTTATGTGAACATGAATCTAGCCTTCATCTTCCATCCTCCATAACTCTTGCCAACCTCTAGATCCGTGCTTTTCACATGAAAGAGTCCAAAATATATTAAAGAACCTAGTTCAAGGGTAATAAGAAATCATTAGTGAACCATGGTATAATAATGCTATTTTCTTATTATGAGTTTCAATATTGGTATACATTGCTAATAAACTGATCATATATTATGGTTTCGTAGGTCGAGGATGATTTGAAAGATTATCTAATACAAGATTTCATTCACCATTACTTGCCTTTATCTCTAAAAGTACAGCATGGTGGCAAGAGTGGTGGTTGGCATGGACGAATACCTCTCATATATTGTTGTTCATGGAGGCCTTTTGGCCTCTTAATGGCTATGTGCTTGAGCTTGGAGGTGGAACTTCACCTTGCATAAAGGCAACCATGCACAATGGATGCCCATGCATGATAATCAAGAATAATGATGAGATATGTGAAAATATTGATCACATGTATTTGGCAAAATTGGAGTCTTTTTGTTATAGATAGAATTGTTTTTACAAAAGTTTAGTGAGTCCATGTTTGTTATGTTCCCAAAGTTTCACTTCCAAGTCTAAGTGCTCCTCAATATTCTTATGTACTCACAACAAGCATGCAACAAAATCAATGCATGAAAGTTTTCAATATGCAAGTTCACATGCTTATACACTTTATTGTGTGACAATAATTGTGATTGATATCATGTTTCAAAACTACATATATTGCCACAATCCAATGGTGAGTGCTTTCAAACCGTGAATGCAAAGTTTGTCCTCTTATTTTGCTACTTATGTAAGTCCTTTTTTTATCAAAATAACAAAGTAGACTCTTGTCTAGGTTACCTCTTTGATTAGAATAACCTTGTAGACAATAGCACATGGTGGTTTTCTTTGAGAAACTATGTGTGTTGAATCCTTCAAAAGGCTTCCGTGCACTTGACTCACTAGACACTTTTTGCTCATGTTACTTTTAATGCATCAAATAACACTCTTTAGAAACTTTGAATCCTCTTGTCTTATAATTCAAGGAAATTTTTGGCTTCCAAATATTGATGTACACCCTTGTATTTTGTGATAGTACAACAAACTCTACCATTTAAACACTCTGAATTCTTCTATGCTTTCTTCTCTTATATCCACATTGTACATTTTCATATGTCAAGCTATATTCTTACTCATTGTTTTATATGAGTAGGTTTGATTTTGTATAAGAAATGCTTACTTGACTATTTGAAGGACTATCAATTTATTCTAGAGTAACTTCATCTCCCTACAACCCTACAACATGTAGAATATCCTCCTCCTCTCTTTGTAAAACACAAAAGAAGAGAGACTATTCTAAAATTAACTGATAAACTTTTGTGGGAAATCTCTTTGCAACCACCCTCCAAAGTAAGATATTAAGTTAAAGTGAAGTTAGGTAGCTTGGCCTATGGGTTAGGACACAAAATGTTGTAACTATTGTCAAGATTGTGGGAGAGAAGGAAGGAGTCTCACTTGTAGCTTTCTTGCTTGCACAATGGGGGAATACACACACAGGTGAAGGCTGAAAACAGTTTTGCTCTTCTTAGTTGTGTAAGCCAAAAAAGAACTCTAGTACATAGAAATAGAAGAACCCTATATATGGGTCTCAAACCAAACTCAACTAACTAAGGTGACATACTAACTGAGCCACGAACTAGAGTAGATAAGGATAGCTGTCATCTAGCTATTATTCATGGGCGGTGTACCAATCGCATCTACAGCTAACAAGTCGGTGATATAAATGCACAACGATCACCCTGGCATATCACGAGTGGAGCTTGATATCTCAACACTCCCCCTCGAGCTCAATCCCAATTCCTGCATACCAAGTAGGTCTCTGAACTTGCGCAGCTTCTCTACACCCAATGTCTTCGTGAATATGTCAGCTACTTGATCCTCTGTGCTGACATAAACTAGATCAATAAGACCTAGTAAAACCCTCTCCCGCGCATAGTGATAATGCACCTCAATGTGCTTTGTTCTAGCATGATAGAATGGGTTATTTGCCAAGTGTATACTGCTCATGTTGTCACAATAAATGACAACTGGCCCATTTGTAGGCTGATGCATATCATAAAGTAGCTTATGCAACCAAGCTACCTCACATGCAGCCATTACTGCACCCCTGTACTCAGCCTTTGTGCTCGACAAGGCAACTGTAGGCTGTTTCTTGCTGCTCCAAGTGACTGCAGCACTCCCAAAAGAGAACACATATCCACTGGTAGATCGTCTATCAGAAATACTACCAGCCCAATCAGCATCAGTGTATCCATGCAGCTGTATCTAAACCCCAGTCTCATAAAATACTCCATACTGCAATGTGGACTTCACATACCTGAGTATGCGTCTAGCCGCATCCAAATGTGGTTTCCTTGGATCCTGCATAAACTGACTTACCAATCCAACATTATAGCTCAAATCTGGCCTGGTAATAGTCATATAAATCAAACTTCCTACTATGCGTCTGTACTTAGTAGGGTCTTCCAGAAGCTCACCTGCATCTGCGCTCAGCTTCACATTCTGCTCCAAAGGAACTGAAATAGGCTTACAGCCTGTCATCCCATATTTAGACAGCATGTCCAATCCATACTGCCTCTGCAAGAGCCATATCCCACTTGTTGATCTTATCACCTCAATGCCCAAGAAATAACGCAACTCTCCCAAATCCTTCATCTCAAACTTCTACTTCAATAGCATTTTCACATGAAGGATATCTTCATCATTATCACCTGTGATAATCAAATCATCAACATAAATGACAAGTAGCATAATACATTTCTCTGTTTTTCTCACATAAAGTGAGAAATCTGCCTTGGAAATGTGAAAGCCAATAGTGACAAGATACTATCCTATCTTGTCAAACCATGCTCTAGGTGCTTGTTTCAAGCCATACAAGGCTTTCTTCAACCTGCAAACAAACTCAGGATTAACAGTATGCACAACCTGGTGGCTGCTCCATATAGATCTCTTCTTGCAAATCACCATGCAAGAATGCATTCTTTACATCCATCTGATGTGAAGACCATCCCTTTGATGCAGCCATAGCAATGACTACTCTTACGATTGCCATCCTTACAATCGGACTGAATGTTTTTTCATAATCAATGCCATATGTTTGTGCATACCCCTTGACTACTAATCTTGCCTTATATCTGTTCACAGAACCATCTGCATTGTGCTTCACCTTATAAACCCACTTACAACCAATTGCATTCTTATCTTTAGGCAAAGGTACCAATTTCCATGTAGCATTTGCTTCCAAAGCATCCATTTCTTCATCCATGGCTTTCTCCCATTTTTCTTTTTCCATGGCTTGCTCAAAAGAAGTAGGTTCTAGTTCTTGTATCACTTTGACCATATAGGCATAGTGAATGGCTGTAAATCCATCATATTTCAGCCTATCCACAGGATACCTAGCTCTGGTAGACCTGTGCAAAGTAGGTTCACTCCTAGGTGCTCTCAAAACATCTCTGGTCTTTCTTACTCCAGGTGTAACAATAAAAGGAATACCCAACTCATCATCAATGCTCTGTTCTGAGCCACTGGATTCACCATCCATATAAAAGTGACCTGCATTCACATCAAACATGGGCTAATCTACCTTCTCTTTTCCTTTCCGTGAAACCTGCATACCATTATCTACATTGTTTTGAGGAGTTTCTCCTAATCTCAATCTGTCTGTCTATGGAGAAGAATGTGAACCACTGCTAGAGGACACTCTAGGTCCACTAATATTTTGTGACTGCTACTGTGAATTCTGTGCAGCATTACCATTTTGTGCATCTACATCATCAATCACATTTACTGGTTTATATCAGCTACTCATCTCATAAAAAACAACATCTCTGCTCACTGTAAACTTACGAGTAGAAGGGTTATAGCATCTATACCCTTTCTGCTGCAGAGAGTAACCAATAAAGATGCACTTCTCAGCTTTTGGATCCAACTTGGATCTCAACTCATCTGGCACATGAACATAGGTAATGCAACCAAAAATCTTCAAATGAGAAATATCTGGTTTCCTACCAGTATACCTCTCCTCTAGAGTCATCCCATGTATTGCTGCAGTGGGAGTCCTGTTCATTATGTAGACTGTTGTAGCAACTGCTTCAGCCCAGTAAAAATCTGACAAGTCTTTCGTTGAGCATGGCACGAGATACCTCTCCAATATGCTTGTTTTTCCTTTCTGCAATTCCATTTTGTTGTGGGATATGATTGCATGAATATTGCTGCTTTATGCCATGCTCCTGCATGAACCTTACAAACTCATTTGAGAGGTACTCTCCCTCTCCATCTGACCTTAGGCATTTTATTTGCATGCATGTTTCTTTTTCAACTATAGCTTTAAGAGTTTTAAAATGCCCAAAAACTTCACTTTTTTTTTCATAAAATACACCCAAACTTTTCTGTTATAGTCATCAATAAAAGTGATAAAATAATGAAAGCCTCCAAGAGATGCAGCTTTAGTAGTCCACACATCAGAGTGGATTAATTTCAATGGCTTCTTACTCTCTTGAATATGTCTAGGAAATGGTTTCCTTGCATGTTTTCCAAATTGACAAGCTTCACATACCTTATGTATTTCTGTAACCTTGAATTTAGGCAATCCTACAACAATATTTTGGGCTTGCATTGATTTAAGTCAGTATACATTAACATCACCAATACGTTTATGCCAGATATCAATATCTGCAACTACACCGGTCTCATGTGCAAACATTGATGCACTCAATTCAGGCATGTCTGCATCCAACGTAAACATTCTGTCCTTCTTCTTTCACTACAAGGGAATGGGGCAATAGTAACGCCGATTAGCGACGGCGGATATCGGCGTCGCTATTGGTGTCGTAATTGGCGTCGCTATATGCGACGCTATTTGCATCGCAAATGCGACGTATATAGCGACGCCAATTGCGACGTCGCAGGGAAAAAAAACGCGGCCGAAACCAGAGTGTCGTTTTCATTTTCTTTTCTTTGCCTTTTGAGAGCGAGAGCGAGGGAGAGAGCGAGGGAGAGAGCCAAGGCTTTGTGAGAGAAGAGGAGGAAGAGACTTGCTGCTGCCGTCGCCGCCACCGCCACCGTCGTTGTTCGCGAAGGAGAGGAGGAGCCCTCATTACAAAGAGAAGCCGCCCACGCTCGCCATATCTCATTGGTGAGTCTCCCTCTCTCTTTCTTTTACTTGTTGAAGGTTTAAATCGTTCTCTTTTGTTTGTTTAGGAGAGGAAAAGAAAGAGAAGGAGAGGGAGAGGGAGAGAGAGGGAGAGAAAGAGAGGGAGAGGAAGAGAAAGAGAGGGAGAGTGCATTCTCTCTCTCTCTCCCCCTTTTGCTTGTTTAATGTTTAAATTACTTTCTTCTTTGCTTGTTTAGGAGAGGAAACGAGAGAGTAAGAGAGAAAGAGAGGGAGAGGGAGAGGGAGAGGGAAAGAAAGAGAAAGAAAGAGAAAGAGAAATAGAGGGAGAGGGAGAGGGAGGGGGAGGAAATAGGAGAGGGAGAGAAAGAGAAAGAGAGGGAGAAGGAGGGAGAGTATATTCTCTCTCTCCCTCCCTCTCCCTTTTGCTTGTTTAATATTTGAATCACTTTATTTTTTGCTTGTTTAGGAGAGGAAATGAGAGAGAAAGAGAGTGAGAGGGAGAGGAAGGGGAAGGAAATGAGAGAGGGATAGAAAGAGAAAGAGAGGGAGAGTGCATTGTATCTCTCCCTCTCCCTTTTGCTTGGAGGATGTTTAAATCACTTTATTTTTTGCTTGTTTAGGAAATGAGAGAGAAAGAGAGATAGAGAGGGAGAGGGAGAAAAAGAGAAAGAGAGGGAGAGGGAGAGGGAGGGGGAGGGGAAGGAAATGAGAGAGGGAGAGAAAGAGGGAGGGGGAGGGAGAGGGAGCGAGGGAGAGGGAGAGGGAGAGGGAGAGGGAGAGGGAGAGGGAGAGGGAGAAAGAGGGAGAAAGAGGGAGGGAGAGGGAGAGGGAGGAGGAGGGAGGAAATGAGAGAGGGAGAGAAAGAGAACGAGAGAGTGAGGGAGAGGGTGAGAGAAAGAGAGGAAGAGAGGGAGAGGGAGAGAAAGAGAGGGAGAGGGAAGGGAAGGAAATTTAAGATAATATACGTATTGATAATTGTATGCAATGTGCTTTGCATACGGCCACATACTTCATCAAAATGAACCCAAAATTATTGTTATAGAAGAAGAAACCCTTAAATTGAGTATAGGATAATTTCTCTCAGGTCTTATGACTATGAGTAGAATTGATTGAAATAAATTTTATTACTATAGTTATAAAATTTCATAGATGGCGCGCATTAATTTTAAAATGGATTACTTATACTCAAAGCCGAGATATAACAAAAAATTATCTACCGGGACAAACAAATCGTTGAGCATGATACAAGGCCGAGATATAACATCGGAAAATCTCTCGACTACTATATACAATGCAAGGTTTATGGTCAACTTGCAACTTGACGTACATCTTCATAAAGCTATCCATTTAAGCCTCGTTTGCTGTAATGTAGATAAGATGGCAAACGAAGAAGGTCCTATTGTTCAAGACTGCGAGTCGTATCTTAATCAGCGTATCCCATGTCCTTGCTCTCAATGCAAGTTGGCAATTAGACGAAAACGCCGATTGTCTATAGAACACGTACGACGATTTGGCATATTTCAATCTGAGATCATTGATCAAGCGATTGCAGATTTTCAGCAAACAGTAATTTGAAGTTAGCATTTTTCATGCATTGTACTCTCAAGCTAATTGAAAACCATACACAATAAGATTGGGTCTTGTTGGCAAATTTTGTATCCAGGGGGGTGATGTCTCGACCCAAGGGGGAGTGCACCCTTTGCAACAAATTAGAAGAGTTCGTGGACGTGTGATGGATGGATGGCAGGAGCCAATCGACCACTCGCAAGGCCCATCTATATCGTCAATGCCAGAGGAGACAGACAACCTTCCCGACTTGCCTACAATCTTGGAGCCTGAGATGGAGGCAATGATCGATGCATTGATTCCCATGGATGTTGAGACATCTGACCCGCTTAGAGAGGAAGCATCCATACCATTATATGATGGGTGCCGAGTATCTTGGTTGAAGACATTGCTTGCACTCTTAAGTGTGCAAGCAAAATACGGTTGGAGCGATACGAGTGTGACTGAGTTATTCAGGTACCTTGCACACAGACTTCATTGTTTTTTTTTAAAACAGTATTATTGCAAACATGGATGGATTTTTCAAGGTGTTTTATGATTTTTTCAGGTTATTGAAATATCATATATTGCCACCTACAAACACCATGTCTGAGTCTCGTGATGATGCACGACATGTTTTACGGAAGCTTGGCATGGACTACAATAACATCCATGCATGTATCAACGACTGCATATTGTTTCGAGATGAATACGAGACTATGGAGACATGTCCAAAGTGTGGTGCTCACAGGTATCGATAGGACTTGCAAGGGCAGACCATCCCTCAAAAAGTCCTCATACACTTTCCGCTCATCCCCCGCATAAACCACATGTTTCGCACGTCTGCCATGGCAAGCTTGACAACGTGGCATGTGCAGAATAGGTCTACGGATGGAGTGCAACGAATATCAGCAGATTCGCGCGCATGGAGCCACATTGACTCTACCTTCCCAGGCTTTGCGCGAGAGCCAAGGAATCTTCGGCTCAGTCTCGCCATGGATGGTGTGAACCCATTCAGTCTGCGCTCGACTTCTTCCAGTGTGTGGCCTATAGTGCTTGTCAACTACAACATTCCTCCATGGCTTTCTACGAAGAAAGGACATCTCATCCTTAGCTTGCTCGTCCCGGGCCGCTACAAAGTAAAAAATATGGACGTGTATCTTCGTCCATTAGTCGATGAGCTTAAGATTTTGTGGGAGGAGGGGGTCACGGTGCAAGATATGAGCAGGCGCGATGGTCGGCGGTCAGCCAACATTCGAGCCATTCTCATGCGGACGATGCATGACTTTCCGGGATTGGGAGAGTGCTCAGGTGAGCAGACCTTTATTCACGCCGGTAATATCTATATTTTATTTCATTCAATCAAGTATTCACTAGGTCGTGGATCGCCTTGCAGGTCTCGCTACCTCAGGTTATCATGCATGTCCATTGTGTGGGCCACAGTTAGACTCCCGAAGGTCACGAACCATGAAGAAGATTGTATATCAAGGACACGCCGCTTTCTTGCCGGAGGATCATGAACTCAGGGAAGGTTTTCTTGGACGATCTCCAGCACGTATGAACGCTGCAAGCTGGTACGAGCTGAAAATGGTAAACCTGAAATCACATCCAAATGGAATGCGACGGTTCTCAGTTTTCTACGAGTTGCCATATTGGACCCACTTACAGGTCAACCACTTGTTGGATCCCATGTATATTTTCAAAAATGTGGGCAGCTTGCTATGGGACCACATCACAGGAAAGAGAGACACTATAGGGTCACGAATGGATTTAAAAGAGGTAGGTAAGATGGAGGCGCTTTGGCCGCAGTCGAGTGCTGAAGGGGGAGTGCAGCTTCCTCGTGCTCCCTGGGTTTTGTCTATCAAAGAAGAGCGCATTGTGAAGCAAGTAATCAAGTCTATCCGCACTCCAACGGGTATGATGCGTTCTCTCAGGTCCGCATTTTCTAAAGATGACCAAATGTCTGGGCTAAAATCCCATGATTGGCATAAGATATGTCAGGTTTGTGAACAGAATGGATTTTAATTAGCGTGGACATTTTGAAATTTGAAAAGTGACCATTATTCTTAATGCTTTCTTATTTGTGGCAGTTTGTCCTACCGATCGCGATCGCGGGATGCCTAACTCCAGAAATTCGCGGGGCCATTTACAAGCTGTCGACTTTGGTGCAATGGATCTCACAGAAAGAGATTAAGACGTCCTCTATTGAATCCGCAAGGCGGGGAGCAGTTGAGACGGTCTGTCTCTTTGAGAAATACTTGCCCACTAGCATGCTCACGATACAAATTCACCTTCTTGTGCATCTTGTGGACGAAGTGGAGATTGTTGGACCTGTCCATACGCGATGGATGTTCTTCCTGGAGCGCTTCATGAAAACCCTGAAAGGCTTTGTGCGACAACGAGCTCGTCCGGAAGGTAGCATGGCGGAAGGTTGGTTGGTGTCAGAGGCGTTAGTGCATATCTCACAATGGCTACCAACGGTGGAACCAGACAATGAAATGCTATGGACGCTCAAGGACGATGACAGGTTGACTGGAGATGTGGTGGTTGGAAATGGGGTAGAAAAAAGAATGGATGCCTCAATGGAAGAAAAGGTGAATCGCTTTTGTATGTTACACCATGCCTCCATGGAGACGTGGCTCGCCAAGTACCAGATTGCAAGGCAAGATCGAGAGGAAGCGCGAGCTGAATTCCGACGCAATACGCATCACCGACCGATTCGATATCCCGAAGGCATGGAGGAGATGCCGTGGTTTATGTCAACACGATGGTTGCATGGAGCCTTGATCGCAGCATCCAGCGAAGGGACAGAGGTCTCAATGGAGGAGTGGGAGTTCTCGAGGGGATGTAGTCCAAAGGTAATGAGGGGTTTAGAATGTGTCGTATCTGAATTTATTTGCTACATCTAGTTTGAGTGTTTCAATGTGCAGTACAAAATATATAGTGCAGCGTGGTCGCGCGGACGGCATTTTCGGGTGGAGCGTATTGACAAAATGCGCTCCACAATGGACTGTGGTGTCATGGTAAGGTTTAAGCAAGAGAGCCGGCGACGAGCAACGGATCCGAACACGGTTGTGGATGAGATGGAGTATTTTGGGAATTTGCAAAGTATTATTACGGTGGATTACCGTAGCTTCTCCATGATAATATTCGATGTGCAGTGGTTCAAAGTGGTACTTGGAGGAGTTGGCGCAACAGTTTGACGAGGTCCATCTGGATTTCTCGAAATAGATTCCGAAAAAAAATGGATGGATTTGCGCGACACCTTTGTGTTGCCGGCACATTGTGAACATATACAACTAGTCATTTGCTTGCTAATTGTAATACGACATGGTTTATGTCACAATGGTTTAAAGACGGTTTGTAAGTGTTTGTGAACAGGTAATCTTCTATCCAAATCCCCGACAACCTTGATGGTGGTATGTTATACCTTCAACTCCTCGAGGTGCGAGAGTATACGATCAAAGCGATGTTCCAGGCATAGATGAAGAAAATATGCAAATAGAGGGATCGAAATTACAAGGGATGGAGGCCACCGCAAGCTTGGAGCCCGCATCGGCTAACAATGATGGAAATACAGAAGTCGTAGAATTTTTTGAGAACGAGACAGACTCGTTCTTTTGTGGTGACATGTCTATCGACCTTCTAGTGTATGCAGAGTTGTGTCAGGAGATTAACATGGGACCATAGAATACTTCATTCTTGGAGAATTGTATTACTCAATTCGTTGTTTAGATCTTCCATAAAGATAGATAAGATATGCATTTTAAGAGGGATTTTTCAAAAATGATTTATATTAATGTGCTTTGTATAGTTTAAATTGATTATTCTAACATTATTTTTTATCTGTGCAGGTATCGACATTTTCAGGATGAGACGAGGGATGAGCGATGAGGAGTTTTAGGAGATGATGGCACGTATGTCTCCAGATCAGCTCGCGAGATTCAGAGAGATAGCAGATCAGGAGCTGTCTCGTTCTTCGTCAGGGCGCTCTGCTAGATCAACTTCAGTGCGATCAGATGCTTCAGCTTCAAGCAGATGATCTCGACGCTCGCGACTTGGGCCAGAGGGAGGGACTGCGACTGCAGGAGGATCAAGGGGGTGCTGCTGTGGAGACACGGACGCGGTGTCTCCGTCTCGTCGTTCAACTAGAGCTCGGTCACCTCCAAGATTTGTCACACCTATGGGAACGTCCACTCCAATTACTCCGGCTTTTGCGCAGCCGTCGGCAAATGTCACGCCTTTTGGTGGCACCCCCTCTGGTGGCACCCCTTTGAGTGGCACTCCGGGAGAGGGCACCCCCGTCGGTACACCGGATGTTCAGGGGTCTCCTGGATATGCCCAGGAGCGTGGACGGAGATGGGAGAGGGCCCATACGAGGCACACTCCTAGGGATTATGGATACCTAGTGGATGGCAGGTCAGGAGCCATCATCATGAATGATGAGGGGAGGAGGGTGATGGCTCGCATGAGGGAGTTGTGCCAACAAGTTTTTCGGCACAACGTCTTGGATCATTGGAGAAACATACCGGAGGCGAGCAAGGAGTACATAGTAGCATTCTTGCACGAGGAGTTCCCGGTGCCAGCCGCAGTGGATAGATTCTCTACGGGCTGGATGATGGATTGCATGCGTGCATACATGTCACATAGACAATCCGACGCACGCAAGGCAATCAAGAGTGGGGCTCCAAAGCCCGAGTGGTTAGATGCAGACGACTGGCGCCGACTAAGGGAGGAGGCTACAAATTCGCCAGGACGTTGGAGTCAGCAGTGGAAGGCGGCGAGGGCACGAATCGAGACCGGATCGGTACATCATCTTGGGAGTGGCGGCCACAGGACATATTTGGAGGACTTTGTAAGTTTCTCTTTTGTTTTGCTTTTTTTTTTTTTGGAGATATTATTTGTACTGACAATCATGTTTCTAACAGTTAGCATTTTATTTTCTTTGCAGCACTCCATTACAAATCGCGATCCGCAAGGCCTTGAGACTCGATATGCAGAGAGGCACGGTCTCAGATCATTGATCGACCGATTGTACAGACGCGGCGGCCCAGTAAGTCACTCATCTTTCTTGTCCGTAGTTACCATGAGATATTTGAATGCATTATTGTATGGTGGATTGATATGTTGTTTCTTTTTCTGCAGAATCCATTTGATGCTCCTTTACAGCGGGAAGAGCTTTCGGGGGACGACGATTTGTAGCTCGCCCTTGGATCCTTAGAGCTCACATACCTTTAGTGTTTAGTCGCCCGATCTATGTAGACATTTTCTATGTATTAGTGATATTGTTTTATGATTGTATCAATCGCATTTTATGCGATATCATATATTTATTTCATCTATCAGTTTTATGATTTCAGTATACATTCTTTTTGTTTGCAAACGCTTTGTATGCAGCAGTGCAGAAACTATTTTGTATGGCTCTCATACAGCACACAGTGCTATATGTGGCAGGGCAGCCCTGCCACAAAATTTTTTTTTCTCTGTTACCGTCGCTATTTACGTCGCAAATTTACTGCACGCGTCGCTATTGTCGTCACTATCAGCGTCACAAATTCCTGTAACTGTCGCTATATGCGTCGCTATTTACGTCGCAAATGTGGCGCGTATAGCGACGCATATAGCGACGATTCTATGGCGTCGTCAATAACGACGCTTTTTGCGACGACGGGGGCAAATTTTGTTGTTTGTATTTTCGTCGCTTTAAACGTCGCTATAAGGTCTATATCTTGTAGTGTTTCCTTTTGCTATCAAGCGACCTTTACTTTTCATATCCTCAACAAAGCATCCATGAGAATTAAATTTGACATGCAAGCCCTACTCAACCATTTGACCAACAGAAACCAGGTTCTTGGTGATATTCGGGACATGAAATACATCCAACATGTATTTCTTTTTTCCATCCTACATAGACAAATGAATATTTCCAATCTACACAATAGGATGTGCAATATTATCACCAGTCTCCACAAATCCTAGTTTTTCCATTTTCCTTGCATCCTGCATCCATTCTGCATAGTCTGTCCTGTGGTTTGATGCACCTGAGTCAACATACCACACATCGTTGCTTTCTTCTACACTTGTCACATAATTAATCATGTGCTGCACCATAAATAAATGCTCATTTTTATCATCATCCTGTCTACTAGAAGATGCATAATTCCCTTATTGCAATTTTTCATTCATGATGCCATTTTGCTTTTTATAGCAATCTTTAGCCATATGACCCATT
Organism: Lygodium microphyllum; assembly: GCF_053477565.2. Classification (NCBI taxonomy): domain Eukaryota; kingdom Viridiplantae; phylum Streptophyta; class Polypodiopsida; order Schizaeales; family Lygodiaceae; genus Lygodium; species Lygodium microphyllum. The sequence continues at coordinate 83,013,379 of NC_141149.1, forward strand.
TTACCATAATAGTAGCATTCAACATTGTTGTTTGCATTTTGGCCTCTTTGCCATCCACCACGACCTCTTTGGCTCCCCCTGCCTCTAGAGTTACCACGTCCTCCTCCATAGGACTGGTTTTCTTGAGTTTGCTGCATATTCTGATTTCTACCATGACCTCCAGATCGGCCTCCTCTACCTCTGCCTCTACCTCTTCCAGCATTTGAGTAGAAGACAGCTTCTTTTGAAGTTCCTCCTGAAGAAGATGCACCACCATTTCTCTGCTCCTCAGAAATTAGAATAGCAATCAACTCCTCAAAATCAGGAAATCTTTCACGAACGGAAATGGATATTCGAAACTGTGCATAATCCTTTCCTAGACCATTCAATGTCACAAAAACTAAATCATCATCTTCCACTGGCGACCCAATGGAAGCAAGTGCATCTGCAATCTTCTTCACCTTCATGTGGTAGTCATCGATGCTCATACTTTCTCTTTGCACATTGTGCAACTCTTGCTTGAGCTGCATTTTCCTGGCTTGCGTATTTGTGCTATACATTTTTTACAGAGTATCCCATGCCTCCTTTAGCGTACTTGCATCCTGAATATGCACAATCATAGAGTCTGAAATACTGATAGACAGCCAGTACATAACTTTTATGGCTCTCTCATGCTATCCTTTAAATGCCTACATTTGCTGTTGATTGGGAACATCAGGAAGAACTGGTTCTTCTTCATTTCTTGCAACGAATTCCCAATATCCTTTTCCCATAAGGAAATTCATCATTCTAAACTTCCATGCTTGGAAGTTATTCTTGTCAAGCTTTTTAGTGACAATCTATGAAAGAGAATTAGATGCCATTACAGAACACTGCAAAATATCCTGTCAACTGTAGAACAATGGTCACACAGCAAAAACAGGGCCTTTTTCTGAGTGCGTGTGGAAAACTTCCACCTCCAAAACAGGCACCGAAATGGCCTCAAATCAAAAAAACAGGGCAACCAAGGGCTAAAGCCCTTGCCCGCAGCATATACTACCCTCTTGCTACACCGCGAAGGGTCTCTCAATCTGAGACAATGCACTCTTACACTTTCCGGTTGTGCTACCTGTAAAGACTTGCTCCCAAAACAGAAAAATGAAAGCAACACTGGTCCTCTTACCAGAACACCGCGAACTTGGTTTGCTTTCTTGAGCTCCTTACCACGAACAAGGCTCTGATACCATGTCAAGATTGTGGGAGAGAAGGAAGGAGCGTCACTTGTAGCTTTCTTGCTTGCACAATGGGGGAATACACACACAGGTGGAGACTGAAAACAGTTTTCCTCTTCTTAGTTGTGTAAGCCAAAAAAGAACTCTAGTACATAGAAATAGAAGAACCCTATATATGGGTCTCAAACCAAACTCAACTAACTAAGGTGGCATACTAACTGAGCCACGAACTAGAGTAGATAAGGATAGCTGTCATCTAGCTATTATTCATGGGCGGTGTACCAACCGCATCTATAGCTAACAAGTCGGTGATATAAATGTATAACGATTACCCTGGCATATCACGAGTGGAGCTCGATATCTCAACAACTATTACTAAAACCAATGCAAAGCACTTGCCATTCTCTAAAGCATCAAAAGAACCTACATGCTAAGGATCTAGTACACATTACACATCAAACACGTAGCTTTACATATAAAAACATGTTCTTATTTTCTATTCCAAGTGGCCTAAGAATTCATTTTGTTTGTTCATAGCAATGTCATATCTAATTATGTTTCACAATAAACATTGATACCATAGTATTTATCAAAGTCCAATAAGATGAGAGGAGGAGGGACCTCCGCATAATACTAAAGAAAAAAATGTTGACATAACACTACTTGAAATGTGTACATTAGGATGGCTTGCACTTTGGTCAATTGCGGGGGGGGGGGGGGGAGGGAGGGGGCCAATACCCCCATCTTTTGAAATTTTGAAGAGAATTTTGTCAACTCTCTGCCATATATACTATATAGAACATATGTAGATTTATTCATTAGACATGCATATAGGTTTATTATTTCTTCCATTGATCATTTTCCACAAGATTTAACCATTTCTACTTTTTTAGAAGAAATGGCATACATATGATATCAAGTAAGAGACATAAAAACCATAAACACTTCTCCTAAGGAAGCCAAGTTTCATTATGTTTATATCCTATCATTGCAATTTTATTGACCATCATAATAATGATGTTAGTTACTTGATTTTAGGCCTCTACTAAAGGCTAACCAAGCAAAAGAAGTTCACAATCTTGGAAAGATTGGATCCTAAGTTGTGCTCTTTGATTCATGGGGAATCTTATTTGCACACTTTCATAGAGTTCCAACTTCTCTTCAAATGGAATTTTGCAACATAGCCATCTTTCCCAAAATGTTTAGATGGAAAAGTGGCTAGGCTTGCCAAAGCATTGGGAAGGTGTTACATGCTATAACTATTACTTCTCAATGGGTGTTCTTAATCCTAGGAGGCAATCCTATATCTTGTGAAGTAGATGAATGATCCCCCAAACGTATTCGAAGTTGTTGATGCAAATGAAATGAAGCTTTTTGTGGAGGTTGTCCTCCCTTTCCTTTATTCATGTTTTCTATGCAAGGAAATGAGGACTTTTGCTAAAGACTGTCCTAAGAGATTAGATCACTAGAGAAGCAAGAGAAGAAGCCTCAAGTTGAAGTCACAATAAGGAAAGATGGTGAAAAAGTAGAGCATCTTGAGTCAAGTAAGATCACACAATAGGGTAAGGGTGACACCTATGATGGAAAAGAGGAGAAGTCAAGTATTTCAAGCTCTAAAAAAGGAATTATAAAATATGGAGAGTAGTAAGGGAAACGGATACATGAAAGGGTTGGTTGGCAAGGGAAGTTTCAATCCCCTAGGGAGAGGAGAGGAAAGAGAAAATCCTGCATTTTATTCATCTGATTCAAACCTATTGTGTCAAGCCATCCTTGCACTTTGGACCCATGCAATCATATCCTCATCAATTCAGAATGGAATATGCTTGCTCAAGAAATACCATGCATGCTCCTTCCATTTCAAGAACTTTGCATTTCTATAAAACGAGGGGGTGGACTAATCCTGAATTTGGATCAAGTGGGACTTGAAATTTCATTGTGTTATCTTACAGACATTGATGAGACTTAGTATCATTGTTTTTCACACAAATAGTTTTCAATTTGAGTAAATAAAATTTTCTTTAAAAGTCCCTACTATTAATCATTTTTGTTCTAGAATGGCCACATGAAAGGGTTGGTTGGAAAGGGAAAACAGAATAAATTCTAGAAGAAGGTCCCAATATGTTGAAAGAGGTGAGCAAAGAGTTTTAGTTAAACAAATGGTCCACCTCTTGTGGTGAATGGGAACTATTATGTCTCTCTTGATGGCAATGAAGATGAAATTCATGGTGTTGTTCTCAACCACTTACATGCATAAAGATACTTTCAAGATAACTATGATCACATGAAATGAAGGGGAAATGTTTAGGAGGATAGGGCATATGCCATGCTCTATTGAATAAATAATAACAAAAAAAAAAATCTGATTTGCAAGAGATGGAATTGGAGGTTGTGGAAGCCTTAGAGGTTAAACTTAACATTTATTGATGCTTGACAACTCTTATTCATAAGAAATGTATTTTACAAGACCTTTCTATAGGCTAGAGCAATGGAAGCTTAAGCCTTCATTTGGAGGATGTAACATTGTAACACTATGCTTGTTATGCATGTTGATGGCAACAAGTTGCATGGATTAGGAAATTTGACTAATGAAGAAATTAAGGAGTGGGGTGAAAGTTAGTGTGATGATATTAGTGTCATGGCTTGTCATTATCCTTTAATCATGAGGTTTCGCCTCCCTTTACTTGGCATAATAAGCATAATGGCCATACTTGGATGGGTCTAGACTAGATAACATTTATTCTAATTATGGTGCATGGTGGGTTAGTCTTAGTTTAGATTCCTTTTTTATATCCTTTCTTAAGATCAAATTGTGCTTCTTTACACATTTACAAAAATTGTGTCTTGTAATTTTCAATATTCTCCATCTCTATTCAAAATCAATGTTTTTTTTTCGAGAGGTTGTTAATCGATTAAAAGAGGCTTGTGCTAGTACTAGTAAAGTGGATACCATCCCTCAAATCAACTAAAAGAATTGTATCAAGGCAATTATAACCATTGCTACATAGCATGGCAAGTGAAAGTTGATTTTCCAAGGAAGTCTATTGATAGTCATTCAAATTGTGGATAGTCTTTTCTTATTCCTCTTAAACTTCATCATGGTGATGAAACTTTTCTCAAGTTACTGCAAGGAGCTAAAATCTGTCAATAAAACTCAAATGGAGCTTAAGCTTCTAAGGTGCAACTAAAAGCAAGTCAGAAAATCCTTGGATATGCTCAATAACCTTTCTTCTTCAATGCTCTCTAGTGACTCAAATTGAGGATGCTATCAGTCACATGTTCACGGATGATGATGATATCCTCTCAGAATTTTGTTCACATCTCGCATTGATTGTTGGATTTAAACTACTTTTCCCTAAAAGTTGTCACCTAAACTTAGAGATTCCTTTAAGGGATAGCACCCATGATAACAATAGCCTTACTCCATGGACAACCCTTTCCCAATAGAAGAACTTGAACATCTTCTCTTTAAGATGAATCTTGGGAAGTCATTGAGCCTAGATGGTTTGCATGTACACATTTTTCTTGCCTAACGGGTTTTCTCTAAAGACTTGTGCCATTTTCATATTCATTATAAGTCAACATATCAATTTCCAAAAGAAATTAATATTAGACTAATAGTGATTATCCCAAAAACAATTGATAATATGAAAATGGGTCTCTGCACAATTGATAAAATTGGCCTACAAGATTATCACCAAGTCACTAGTACACAAACTTAGTAGATTCTCATCGCCCTGTGTCCATAAAAAATAGCTTGGCTTTGCATTTGGAAGGAGAACTCATGATGTAAATCTGAATTTCTCTCTTCTATGAATGATGTATTGAGCTTAATTGTGATTTTTCCCTTATCAATATGGATTTTGATAAGGCATATTCCAAAATTAGTTGGTCATGTATTATTACTACTCTCTTTGGGATTTGAATCAATCTTTATAGAGATGGTCAAAACCCTCTCACAAATGCTTCAACAATGGTTTATGTAAATGGTTTGATTTTAAAACATCACTCGAGAAGCTTGGTAAGAAAGGTGCCCCTTGGCTCCTTTGTTATGTGCTATAAATATTGATATTTTCCTTAACAAGATTGATAAAAAGCTTCAATTGAAAGGCCTCCTTTTCTAGATGGCAAGTAATTTGTTACTAAGTCCTTTAATGACAACAATTCTAACAATGTTACAATTAAGAAAATATATGCTCACTTGGAGGTGTATGATCAATTATTAAGCTCTCAAGATTGGTCCATCCACCAAGGCAATACATAATTGGTATAGTTGGGCCAAGATTATAATGGGAATTTGCTTCTTTAGTATGGTTTTAAGATAATTAAACATGAAAAAGGCCTTTCACCATCTCGTATGTCCTTTGGGACTTGGCATGTCAATGAAGCAATGTGTAGAGTGATTACAAGAGAAGGTTGCTACTAAGTTAGCAAAGTGGTATGTTTACCAAACCATTTTAACCTTAAGTTAAAGATGCCCACCACAATAACTTTTTTTACTTCATTCTTCAACTTCAATAAATCAACTTAAGAAAAGATTTTTAATCTTTTTATTTCTTTTATGGTATTGTAAGGGCAAATAGTTGTAGCATCCTATTATATTAAGTATTTGTTGTCACGCGTAATAAGAGTGGAGGAGGTTTAGGATTGGAGTACTTAGAGAGAAAGCTAGCCCTTTTTTTCAAAAAATTAGGAGGATTGATGGTTGTATGGTGAGTCAATGGCTAGACATCAAATGGTGGGCTAATGTTTTATTGGGGCTTTACCATTCAAAACAAAATATCCCAAGACAAAGGTAGTGCAATGCCTAGTGAATTCGTGGATTTCATGACTAGGGAGCATCCAATGGCATGGAGCAAGAGATAGAAGGGGTGATCCTTCTTTGCTACAATGTCTCTAAACTTTCTTTGAGGCATGTGTTCCTTTTATCCCATTACAATTAATCCTACAATCTAGAGATAAATCAATTGAAAAAAAGAATTTTAATCTTATCATTTCTTTTATGGCATTGTAAGGGCAACCAATCATCATGTCTTATAAGAGTGGAGGTCTAGGATTGGAGTTGAGCGAGAGAGAGAGAGAGAGAGAGAGAGAGAGAGAGAGAGAGAGAGAGAGAGAGAACTACCCTTTTTTACTTTCTTAAAGAAGGATTGATGGTTGTATGGCTAGTCCACCACCAGACATCAAATGGGCTAATGCTTTACCATTCTAAACAAAAGATTAAGATCCCAGAACAAAGGTAGTGCAATGCCTAGTGAATTCATGGATTTCGTGATTAGAGAGCATCCAATGGCATGGAGTAAGAGATAAAAGGGGCAATCCTTCTTTGCTATAATGTCTCTAGACTTTCTTTAAGGTCTATGTTCCTTTTATCCCATTACAATCAATCCTAGAATCTTGAGAAGTATCCACTATAAAAGAGTCAAGAAATGGATCAATATTTGGAATTTCGATAGGCAAGGACTTTGGTTACTTTAATTTATACATAGTTTCCACTTAATGATAAAAAGTACACAAGCTATTAGGGGTTCTTATGAAGGTTATAACTGAATGGCCATCTTCAATCAAGGTTTTTAAACACCATGTAGCTATGTTTGATGTCTCTACTCAAAGGCGCCCTCTAGAAGAAAAATGAAAATTTAGAGATGGAACCTAGGAATATCAAAAAAAATAAATTCTTTCTAAATTCAAGAAGTGGAAGAATAGAGTTAGACTTGGAAAGCTACTCCATCAAAAAGGCTTGATTTGGTGCTTTGGACTTGATTTGGTGCTACTCCATCAAAAAGGCTTGATTCGGTGCTTTGGAATCAATAGATTCCACCATGAGAGATAGGGTGGGGAAGAGTATGAGTATTTCTCCTCCTCTTTTCAAAAAGAGGGATGAAAGAATAATGCACTTGTTTTGGGCATCTTACAAGATCAGATCTAATTCACACTTGGCATAAATAGATGAGGTGCGAATCCTTGGACAAGATAAACATGAAAAATGCTTTTCTTGGTGATGATAGCTCATGGACTCCCAACCCTTGGAATCTTACAGGGCTATTCTTACTATGTTCATGTACAGATTCAAGAACTCAAGAACTTCTAGGAATAGGCCCCTTTAAAAAGGTGGATGGATTTAGGTGGCCAACTTAGTGACAAGATTTAAGTAGCCTTTAAGGGTTCAAGAAAGTTAGCCCCAGTTTACAAGCTAGTATGTAGGTGGGCCTCTACAAGCTAGTATGTAGAAGGTGGGCCTCCTCTCCTCTGAGAAGTTCTTGTTTATTAGACTAATGTTTGTTTATTCAAAACTACTCTTATTGTTGTAAATAATACCTTGATATAATTTTTGCACTATTCAACAAAACATTATGTGAAAAAGTTGAGATATGTCTCCTATCTCCTAGCGCATACAAAAATCTATTACCACGTGGGCCACATAAGTCAATCTAGATGCGAATATACATGTTTCCATAATACAATCTGCAAACACCATTAGATATAGATATAGATCAATGGTTCTAAAGCCTACTAAGTCATTGACAATTTGATTAACTAGACTTCAGAAACTACCCTTGAGAGTCTACCACATGTAAAGTGCGTGGATTACTACTCAACACAAGATCCTAGTACTTCTTCAAACAATCAAGCCATAAAGGAAGAGCGTTGATACAATCAACAAAGATTCCAAGCTCGGATTTCACAATGAAACAACAGGGTGATGCAACATGAAGCAACACCAAGCTAAAGCCAAGTAAGTCTTCAGCCTTACCATACACTACCGCCATTCTTAGCAGGCATAAGATGAACAAAAGCTTCACTTTCCATAAGGACACAAAGAGAGGCATGAAATGAAAAATAAGTTGCAGATAATAGTATGCTATGTACAATACAAGTTACTGGCAGGGCATCAAAGGTACTGTCAAGAGCTAGAATTTGAAGGTTGCAGCACATGAATTGCCTTTGAGAACAAGGATATCTTCACAATTCTATCCCCAAAGAAGTTGAGGCATATCATGACAGCGAGCTTGTCCTCATCAAGTTCCTTCACACTTCTGGTGAACCCATAAACAGGGCTGTGAAGGGCTTTAAAGAACGAAAGAATTTTAGGTACAGTTCAGAAATAGGATCAAGTGCTTGTTTCTGTGAAAGCAGCATAGTCCAATCTGCATGTGAATCATATGGGGTTTGTTATTAAATGAGTTCGGGGATGACCTACAAAGGCTAATTATCAGTATCGACACCCTGTGATGCCCTCTCTTAAACAGTATCTGCTATTAAAAGCAGTGGCAATTGGGCGAGGTGATGCCGGCTGTTAGGGTTCTTTGCAAGCAGCATGTGAGCTTTCATCTTGATGATCTGAAGGGGGGAATACACAGTTAAACAAGAGGAAAAGGACGAGTCGAGCTGTGAGAGAGAGAGAGAGAGAGAGAGAGAGAGAGAAAGCTACCGAGGCCCAGGCAGCAGAGAATCGAGTCGATGAAGTACCAAAGGGAGCGTGGGCTGTGCGATTCCTCCTGTCGTTCTCGCTGGCGACTGCCGCTGCTGTTGCTGTTGCTGCTGCTGCTGCTGAGGAAACGGGCGATATGGGCGTCATGTCGCGAGATGCTATCCACGGTGAAAAAGGTGCGAATCGTAGCGGACGGCCACAGATGCATCCTCACAGTTGTTTTGTGCGAGGGCGCGAGAGAGAGAGACAGACAGACAGACAGACTTGTTTACAGAGAAGGATCCTTCAAGATATCCTCCTCCAAACGACTCTCCTCAATCTATATAAAAACTTCCAACCTATGTATACATATCCTTGCCCTTAGCTCTTTGACGTCCTCCCGACGGCTTCGGAACGGGCACTAGGTACGGTACTAGGTGTAATAAACTTCCAAACTATGCATACATATCCTTAAGCCTTAGCTCCTTGACGTGCTCCCATGGCTTTTGAACGGGCACTAGGTACTAGGTAGGCTAACTTTGAACAATCGATACTTGGGTGGCCTCAAAGGAACCCAATGCTAACCTCCATGTGGCCTCCATCTCTTGTTGGCCAACTCGTCGTACCTTACCCCACCCCTGATTGTATGAAGTTGTCGTTGTTCTCTACCTTCTTCTTCATGGTCTTTGACTTCCCTTGGTTTGTGCCTTTATCTCCTTCTTTCTTCTCTTACTAGAGATTAATCTCTTGTTTGTGTTAGTTCATGGATAGTCATGTCAATTCATGAATAGGCAGCAATAGTTTGGCATAGTCCAATAACATTCAACCAACATTTATGATGAACCGGCTAATTCCAACATGCAAACATAATGCACGTAGCAATGTTAAGGGAAAACCATCCTTCAATGTATTTTTTCCATACTGAATTTCCAAAAAAACGGTTGAAATCGAAGTTTTCACCAAGTTTTTATTTTAGGCATTCTAGTTATAAAATCTACTATTTTCCCCCCAAAACCATCCAAGGTTCAACCTCTTTTTTTTCATTCTCTCTCTCTCTCTCTCCCTTCTACATTTAATTTTCTAATTCGCATATGCATGTGCTCCCACATCACGACACTCTAGCATGGTATCAATTGTAGTTAGATGCTGCAAAGGTCGACAAACTCAAAGAAGGCATTTGAATTGTGAAAGGAGCAACATTTTAGCATACAAGCATAGGCAAGAGGGCTATGCATCCTACTACTACTAGAAAAAGCTAGAGATCATGTCAAGAAAAGGAGAAGTGTTGTGTTTTTTTATTAAGAGGTCAACCTAAAGGCTATATTTTGTTAGGAGGCAACTTGTGGACTTGATTTTTCAAAGATTTCTAGAGAAAACCTGCATTTTTAGCAATCAAAGGTAAACTTTGAGCCTTCATTGCATCAAATGATGGAGAAGACCTAATGATAGAGTAGAGGAAGACCTACTCACCAATATTTTTGGAATTAGAGTAGAGGTACTTGCAACGTGATGCATTCTATTGGTAGGAGAATGATGTCTACTGATTTGAATTTGGATTTCTGAACCTTAATGGATTGTACTAACTCTACTTCTAAGGATCAAGAGCTAGATGGAGACAATTTCAGCCTACGGAAGGTGATGATGGAGGGCCAAGGCCACTATGGAGTCATATGATATTGTGAAGATGGTGACCAAGAAGATCAATTGTCCAATGGTCAAGGATCCCAACTCTCTTTCTACATCCTAGAAAGTCGATTGGAGAAGGCTTATGCACATTGGGACAAACTGAATGCTCACATTCATTCCTTCATGTTTCTCTCATGCATAGCATTAGTCATTAGTCATGTCAAGGATATGTCATCGCTTCATGTTAGCATCCTAGAAAGTCGATTGGAGAAGGCTTGTGCACATTGGGACAAACTGAATGCTCACATTCATTCCTTCATGTTTCCCTCATGCATAACATTAGTCATTAGTCATGTCAAGGATATGTCATCGCTTCATGTTAGCATCCTAGAAAGTCGATTGGAGAAGGCTTGTGCATATTGGGACAAACTGAATGCTCACATTCATTCCTTCATGTTTCTCTCATGCATAGCATTAGTCATTAGCCATGTCAAGGATATGTCATTGATTCATGTTAGCTTCAGACTCAACTAGACATGTAATAGGTTTAGCCACTTCATAGTAATGTTCAAAGCTATTTGTATGAGTAGCCATACTATGCATAATGAAAGTGGCTTTCTAAGCTCACTCTCCTCATTGACTTTGAACTCAAGCTTCATAGAAGGGCTAGTCTCTTGCTTCTCCTAGTATTTTTACACGATCTCTTCTAGGTTCTCTTCATTTCTTGTGATAGAAGCTCAGGGGGATGGGGCACTCTATTACTCTTAGTGACTTAGCTCTTAAAGTCTAGATCATGGCTATGTAAGCCTCACATTATCGTTGCTTTTTTGAATAGCTCTTGTTGCTTAATCATAACAAATATGTAGATCTCCAATTGGATTTTGTGCTAACTTTCACTATATAATGCCACTCTTAAATAATTGGAGAGCTTCATTAGGGTTGTCTAATAGAATCTTTGTGTTTTATTTTCTACCATGTGTACAATCCCTATTAAGTTGGCGAAGATAGCCTCTTTTATAGACTTGCATATGAGACACTCCAATGGCCGTATATTTGTTGATAATCCAAATGTTATCTTTCAAGTAGACTTCAAGTTGGTGAAGATAGCTTCTTTTGCAAACTTGCATATGAGACACTCCAATGGCGGTATATTTGTTGATGCTCTAGATGTTATCTTTCATGTAGACTTGCTTTTACCTTTTGTTAGGCCACTTCAAGTACAAAAAGTGTGAATTGGTGACTAGTTTCTGTTAGATGTGTGCTCAACTTGGCCACTTCTACCCGGTGGTCCTTAACTTTATCTTGAATCTTGTTTATGGTAGCCTCTTGCTCGTTGAGCTGATCTTGGAGCTTCTTAAGTGCTAAGTCATGCTCCTTTAATTAAGTGTGAAGTTATTGCATATGTTTTTCTTGAAGTTCTTTAAGCAGCATGTGACACTCCTTTAGTTGGCTTTAGAGATCCTTAAGAACTGAGTCGCACTCCTTTAGTTGATTCTGAAACTCATGCTCTTGCTTCTCTTATAGTTCCTTAAGTGCTTTATCGTATTCCTTTAGTTGAGCTTGGAGATCCTCAACCTAATTTTCATATTCTACTAAGAGGTTTTGTATTCATCTTATAGCCTTTCTAACCTACCTTGGAGCTCTTGATCAACCTTGAGTGCATTTTCCTTATCTTCTTTAATCTCTTCACAAAGCCACTCTAGGGGTCCTACTCTTCTTGTTGTGCTCTACCCCTTAGAAGATTCTTGTGCATTTTTTTGAGTTATCTCTTGGACGAGGGCTCTCTTCTGGATTAGTAACGGTGACTTCAAGCATGGGTCTTGTTTTGTTAACTCATTGATTTGCATCACTTGCATGGTTCCTATTTGAGCCTTCAACTCACTGAGGGTTGTTGCATTAGTGGTTGGTTCTTCTGTCTCCTTCTGCTTCCCCTTACTAGTGCTACTTTCTCCTTTTTAGGCTATGAGCTTTGCTATCTGTTATGCAATGGTTTGGTCCTTGCTACTTATGGATTCTTCTATAGATGCTCTAATGGTCCTCTTGTACTCTTACTATGTCTACTTGATTTTGGTCTCTAATATTCTCCATTCCTTCTTTGACATCTTCTTACTAGCATGGTGGTAAGATCTCATGGAGGGGCATTCCTACAATGACAGCAATGACTTGAGTGAGTGTGTTGCAATAATTGATGATCCTATGCTTGGCATCCATGCAATTAAGCTTTACTTTAGAGTCCTTTGGAATGACGTATTGCACCTTGGCTAGGGATTCAATGACACATTCCAACCATAGAGAACTTTAAGTCATGCTTAATTTGGTTTTTTGTCAATATATCCTCCAAGAGCTATTTAGGGATTTTGGTTGGGTTGGTTGAGGTTTTGTTGTAGGTAAAGAGATCAAGCAACTACATTACCATCAACTGTTCTTCTCATATTACTCTCAAGAGAACTATTGATCTCAAGAGAATTATTGCACTTAGAAGAAATCCTTCATTGGCCACTATCTTTACCAAGGCTCCATCAATTCTCATCATTGAAGTTTCATCCCATTTAATGTACTTTCCTATTCCAATCTTGATGCCCAAGGTCTCTTCTACTAACTTCAGGGTGAAATCAATGCATGCCTCTTGTTCAGTACTATAATTCTCATAAGCTTTTAGGTTGTACATGAATTTACTTGATTTAGTGACTCAGTTGTAATTTTAAATCAGTCCAGTGTAGGTTAAGAAGTGGATGTAGGTTGATGTGGCTTTGATGTAGTCTAGTGCAAGTCATGAGGTGGATGTAGGTTGATGCGGCTTTGATGTAGTCACCAAGGCTACAATTGGCTATAAGTTCCTTGGCAATCTGATATTTCTCAACCAAGTTCTCAAGGTTGGTCAGAACATAAATTAGTGCATGTCCCACAAACCACGTCTCTAAATTCATTTCACATCTCTACTAGGTAGAGAACACTAGATTATCCTAATTTAGTGGGTCTTTGATAGGTACATGCTACAATGTGGCTAAGAGGAATGGTACTTGTGCGGTTGCAATGTGTAAAATGAAGGAGTATCCATTAGACATATTTATAACTAAAAAATTAAACATTTAATTTACTTATCTCTTCCTTTACTCGTTTTTACCTTTACCACACAATTGTTACTTCGATTGAAGGTCAGGGTTGCCATGATGGGCATTTTTTCATGTGGAGGAGCTGATGGTCACTTCTCTTACATGGAGGAGTTGAAAGAATTGGAGAATGCTTGAAGCTCTCCTCTCCCCCTGTAAAAAGAATGCAAACTTCCAAGCTTGGGAACTTGCTACAATGTGTTAGGGATTTTTGAGGGTTTGGTCAACAATTAATTATAGTTTTGTTGATATTTATAGTAGTATGGTTTTGTTTATGTACATCCATCAATCTTAGAAATCTAGATTGTATTTAAGCTCGGCAAGAGAGTCCAAATTTATTGGTTGAACCATTAAGATGCACAAATATGAAGTAATCTCACTAAGTAGAGAGGGTTTATTGAGGAGACTAACAACGTGAAGTTCCTCTTCAATTAGTGTCTTGACTAGTAGTAGGCGATGTAGCAACTCCTTTGATGCATTGAGATTGTGGAATTCAAGGATAGACCAGAGGATCTAGAGTCATAATATGTGGGGTTTCTCTTTAGCAAGCACACTATACAATGTTGTTCGGCCAAGGGGAAGAGGCAGCTACCTTGAGTGTCCATGTCATGGTGCAATTGATACCAACTCCATGTGAAACAATCGGGAGAGATAGCTAGTAGTTTGAGTGTTGCCACTTGGAATGGGTCTTTAAGTTGCATAATTGTTACTTATGTCACGAGGATTTCACATTTTTGTAGCTGTGCTTTAGAGAGTTATTGTGAAAATTTCTCTTGAATTAGGATGCTTTACAATATGAATGCTCTTTCTCTTCCTATGTGGGATGCCATTAGGAGGGGAGCATAACCATGTGAGCATCAGTTGAATCATGGGATGGAGTTGAGAGAAAAGAAGAGATTTTAGGATGATCATAGACAAGATAAGCCATAAGTTTGAGAAAGCAAAGAAATCTTCACACGTTGCATAGAGCTTGCTTCTTCAAATAGGCACATAAGTACATTGGATACATTGTATTGAGTCATCTATGGCTTACCATCTCAAATCCTTATCCATCTAAATCAACATCCTCACCTCTCCACACTCTAAGGTTTAATTCATATTGTGTTGCATACAATTGAAGGCATCACTCTTATATACATACATACAAATATTTCAAGACCCCCCTTGGTGCCTTATTCGGCTACTATAAGGTGGTCAAGTAGTTACATGGGTTATATTGAATGATTGATTGTCTCCCCTCATTAGGTACATTCTATGGCTCTTGCTAGTGGGCGGTCAAGCTCTTTATCTTCAAGTCTTCTTCTTCTTGACTTCAAAAAAGGTATCCTTTTGCCTTTTTGTCTTGGTTTTTTTCCTCCATGAAATTTTATTGCCTTATGAATCTGCATGCATCTTCTTGATGTCCAAACTTCTTATAGTGACTACATTTGGGTGAGTGTTTCAATCTATATTCTATGTTGATGTGTCATTTCCTTCCATAGCAGTAGCATTCCTTGTGATCCTTCCTTGTAAAGAATATAGCATCCTTGCTGTTGATGAGTCAACCTTCCCTTTAAGTTCCTTCTCTTTCAAAAGAATTAAAGATATGCACCCTTCATGGTTAAGTGATTCATGGGTAAGATTTGAATTTTTCAAATATGCATATTCTTTTGGTAGACTTACAAGTAGCATTGCTATTGTGTCCTTTTCAGGGGTTGTGACTTTGATTTCTTCAAGTTGGTTGATTAAAGCCTCTGAATGTTGATACATGTTTTGTAAGTCTTCCCACTCTTCCTTTCATGTTCATTTTATATTAATGTGATGGATAAGGCATTGAGCAATATATAAACCAACTAGATCAAGTGCTTGTTCATCCTTCTCTATCCATTCTCACAATTAATTGTGGTGGTGGGTCATCTTGGACTATAGTCCATAGTTTTTTATGCATGAGTAGAAATTGCATCTGAGTTGCCCAAGCATGATACTTCTCCCTTTTGTAATTTGGGCTATTATTTGAGCTTGAAGATGATTAATACATAAAATACATGCTTTGTGGAGCGCTCACACAAGGCATGGGGGGAAATTGCACCCAATTGGTCTCTTGTTCATGTCGTGCATGCTTTCTACCTTGAGTTTTGTGCAAAAAGTAGAGTTCTTTTGTTCTTGGGGACCTTCCGGCATTCACTATGCACGCTTACGGCATCTGATCTGTGCACCAGTGGTATTAGAGCGAAGCTGAGATCGAGAGCTTCCAATCGCTACCCATCTTGCGCGAAGGCGAAGCTCCTGGAACGATCGAGCTCTACAGCCAGTTTCATCGCGAACGGTCAATACGGGTGGATTCCTGGCAATCAAGAACCTCTTTCTATAGCCTTTGATCGCGAAGGACCGGCCTGAGGAAGTGGAGGACCACTCCTACAACTCTTCTTCCAAGTCGTTTTTCCACAGTCAACACAGATAAGCTCCATATCTTTCAAAAAGCTTAAAAGATTAAAATTAAAGGATAGAAAGCTTAGTATTAAGCTTAAAGAAGCTTAAAAATAAAAATCGTCAACAAACAGCAAGAGGACGTGCTGGGCGGTGATAAATCCGCCGAGGACATGAATATGTCCTAAAAAATCGACGATAGGCTAAGAAGCTTAAAGCTTCTTAGTAATCCAAGTTTACTAAGGCTCTCTAACTCCTCAATTTCAAACTTACTTACTCTACAAGTCCTGTAAGTCACCAAAGATCAAAACTGACTTATCTCAACAACTCCCATAAGGATTGTTCCTGCGCAGAAGCACAGAACTACAAAGTTGTTTCCTGGAAGACTCTGTTCACATATGCAAATTTGCTGAACCAATTTCAGCACACGCAGAAGGTCATACACAGTTTCAAAGAAGACTACAAATCCCGCAACCGCAAAGGACGAAGATCGTGAAAGCCAAACAAAAATCTATAAGCCTTGTATACCCGACTTTGAGCTACGCTCATCCCGGTAATTGGATTTTAAGAGTGTGAGGTCTTTTGGATTTTTACAAGATGACGGAACAAAACATGGACGATTTAATGGCTGAAGATGATCTTCCTGAACCTACGATGGAATAAAAATTGGATTTAATTATGATGCAGCTTGATGACGAACGAAGAGCCCGACAAGCTTTGCAAGTTCAATTGGCCAATTTGCAATGATCGACCACCGACAAAGATGGACCACAACCCGAAGATCTTATCCGACGAACCATCGATGTGACTCTCGAAGCTCAATCCATCCGCAAAGAAATAAAGATAAGTAAAAGAAATTTCAAATTCTGTACTTTCAATGGAACTTGAGATGGAAAGACTGTCCTTGCATTTATCAATCAGTTTGATGATTACTTTCATGAAGAGACATACGTTGAAAAATACAAAATTAAATGTGTCACTAATCACTTAGTTGATCGAGCATCTCTTTGGTGGACCATAGTTCGTAAGAGCATAGATTGTCCCACTACCTGGGAGAGTTTCAAAAAGAAGTTTATGCAGAATTTCCTTCCTCCTCAATTCCATGAAAAAGCCATAAAGCAATGGGATCTTCTTCAGCAAAGAGATCGTGAGCCTATTTCCCAATACACTGAACATTTTTGGAATGCCCTACTGCAACTCCGAATGCTTGAAGACGTATCTAAAGCGACTCACAAGCGCAAGTTTATGTCTGGATTACTTGGGCATTATTACGCTAAAGTTAATATGTTCAAGCCTACAACCCTTGAAGTTGCAATTTCTTTGGCTCATGACATTGAAGACAAGATTCGAGGAAGAGACAAGCGTCCACAACAATTTCAAGCAAATGGTAACTATGGCTCTAAGCAATTCAATTCAAATTTTAGAAGATTCAATCAAAGTCATTTTCCTTATTATCTTTTCGTAAGTCTTGGACAAAACCACATGCTTTGCCATCAAATACCAATCAAAACCCTAAGCCATCCTCACAGCCAAATCCCAATATTCCTAGACTTTCTACCATTGCCAACAATGTATCTAAAGCCAAACCTATAGTGTGTTACAAATGCCATCAACCTGGACATCTAGCAGCCAATTGCCAATTGAAGAAACCACCTGTCCATATCAATTATCTTGGAGCAATGGAAGATGAAGAACGTGAGGAAATGCTTGACTTTACGGAAGATGAGGACGACATTGCTACTCCTTTAGATATTTTATCAGGTATGCCAACTCCACATTCTTTGTTGACAATGAAATGTTTAGTGCATGGAAAAGAAAATATTATTTCGCATGATGATGGAAGTACACATGATTTTATTTCTGCAAAGTTAGTGAAAGAATTGAAATTAAAAACTATTTCTACGCATTATTGCATTAAAGTAGCATTCTTAGGCAGAAGATATAATGGAACACAAGAGGTGCATGACTTAGAAATTAAAATTGGTGAATACATTGAACGAAGGAATTTCCTAGTTGTACCTTTACAGTCCAGTGATATTATCCTAGGTATGCCTTGGCATCATCAGCATAATCCTGACATAGATTATTCCATGCATTTAATTAAAATTCATTTTCAAGGAAAACAAATTACATTGCATGGTATGCACGCATCTAATAATTTTCCACTGCTTACTCATACTCAAGCTAAACGTGCATTACGTAAAAGTAGTAAATCTTATCTAATTTGGGTGAATGAACTTCAAGCTAAAGAAAAACATATGCACCCTAGGCATAAAGAATTCCTTGCATAATTTAAAGATTGTTTTGCATAAGATTTACCACCTGGACTACCTCCTTCACGTCCTGAAGATCACAAAATAGATTTAATTCTTGGTACACAACCACCATGTAAAGCACCATATAGGCATAACCAGATTGAACAGAAAGAAATTCAAAATCAAGTAGATGATTTATTAAATCGAGGATTAATTAGACCTAGTGAGTTGTTTCAAACAGAAATTGAATATCTAGGTCATATTGTGTCATCAGAAGGTATTAAGGTTGACCCTAAGAAGATAGAAGCAATATTAAACTGGCCCATACCTAAAAATGTGCATGAGTTACGTTCTTTTCTAGGTCTTGCTAGTTTCTACAAGAAGTTTGTGCGAAATTTTTCATTACTTGCTTTGCCTTTGACTAAACTTTTAAAGAAAGATATTGTTTATCATTGGTCTGATAATCAACAAAAATCTTTTGATTTATTAAAACATGCATTAACCCATGCTCCTGTATTACAACTACCTGATTTCAATAGACCATTCTTTTTAGTAGTTACTGATGCTAGCGGATTTGGAATAGGAGCCATACTTATGCAAGATAATCATCCCATAGCCTATTCTAGCTGTAAACTGAAACCATCCGAACTTAAATATTCTACATATGATAAAGAATTGTTAGATGTAGTACAAGCATTAAGACAATGGAAACATTACTTAATGGGTTCTGAGTTTATGATTAAGACTAACCAACAAAGCATTAGACATCTCCTTAGTCAACCCCAAATCTCTGACCGATATATCAAATGGGCAGCTTTCATTCAAAGTTTTCATCCCCTTATCCAATATCAACCAGGAAAAGAGAATGTAGTAGCCGATGCTTTAAGTAGAAGACCAACTATTCATAATACCTCTGTCATATCATTTGATTCCCTTATCCCTATGAAAGATACTTATCATCAGGACATTACTTTTCAAGCTGATTGGAATAAATTAGTTGGAAATAACTGGATTCCTATGATGGATTCATGTTTTATGAAAAGAGATTATGTGTTACAGTTCCATTTAGATCTTTTGTTTTGAATGAGATTCATTGTCCTCCATATCAAGGTCATAGAGGTATTATCTCTACTTTGCGTACATTGACTGAAGATTTTTATTGGCCACATATGGACACTGATGTATCTAACTTTGTTTCTGAATGCTTAGTTTGTCAAAGAGTTAAGAGACATCATGGTAAACAATATGGTTTACTAATGCCTTTATCTATTCCATCAAGACCATGGGAACAGATTTCTATGGATTTTATTACGAGTTTACCTAACACTAAAGCTAACCATGATATGATTTGGACTATTGTAAACAGATTTAGCAAACAAGCATATTTCATTCCATGCAAGAAAGCTTTAACAGCATCTCAAGCAGCTCCGTTGTTTTTGAAAACTGTTTTCACTGATCATACTTTACCAAAAGTTATTATTTTTGATCGTGATTCTAGATTCTATAATAATTTTTGGATTACTTTGTTTGCTAACTTAGGAACAAAAATTGATTTCTCATCTTTATTTCATCTTGAAACTAATGGTCAAACAGAAGCTACTAACAGTACTATCTTAGATCTTTTACGTGCTTATACTATTTCAAAACCACAGACATGGGATACACATCTACATTTACTTCAGTTTGCATATAACAATACACCACACACAGCTACAAAGAAAGCACCGTTTGAAGTCATTTATGGTTATAGACTGTCTACACCTGTTGCATCTTTATCAAATAAGATTCAGAGCTGATAATATTGCTACCATGCACGCTACTATTTTTGATGAAGTTAAAGATATGATTGCCAAAGCCCAGCAATCATATACAAAGCAAGCCAATAAGAAAAGACAGGCCATGAATTTCAAAGTTGATGACTATGTTTGGTTAAGAATAGAAAAACGTAGATTACAAAGTGTAGATAAACACTCAGTTGTGAAATTAGCACCTAGATTCTATGGACCATTTAAGATCATTCACAAAATCAATGACAATGCATTTAAGTTAGAACTACCACCACATTGGAAAATTCACAACACCTTTCACATTAGTTTATTATGACCCTTTAGAGGCCAATTACATGTACACCCTGTTTATGAAAACCCAACTTTGTTAGATGAAGAGATTGAAATCCTTGAACCTGAAGCTATCATAGATACTGACTTTATGACCACTAGAACTGGCCGTAGATATTCTAGATATTTGATCAAGTTTTAAAACCATCTTGTTGAAGAGGCTCAATGGATGCATGCTAGAGACCTAAATGTTTTCCCCACTCTGTTAGCTCCACATTGAGCTAATAGCAATTGAGGACAATTGCTATCCCACCCTGGGGGTATGATGCCAGGAGGCATATTACATGGTGGATTCCGTGAGGTTTTATGGTGGATTCCGTAAACTTTGTTTACTAGGGCTCATACAGAAAGTGGATTCTTTGTACGAGAAGTCGATGGGGACACCTATCCTTTTCGGGCATTTCGTTAATTTAGCGTGTACATGGGTGATTCCATAGCGGGTTATTCCGCAAAATACATATTAAATTAATAAACGTTTATGAGTTTAGAGTGCACACTCGTGATAAATTAAGGTTAGGATTGATTTCTAACCAATTGATTTATTTATGTAGCTGAAGACTGCTAGGTATTCACTTTTGTCAGTTTAATTGTATTATTTTACTGACGATTGTGAATGCTTCAATTGATGTGTAGAGATAGCAGCAGTGGTGGAGGAAAGCATTGGAGGATAGCGTGTATTCGAGTTATCACTTATATTTTGATGGGCGCATACCTTAGGCATGGCGCCTATATTTTGTCGCGCCTATTTATTAAGGCGTTGGATATTTATTTATTATTTTTATATGCGCATGGGCACACGATTATGATATTTGTATTTGGACATTGTATTGGGTATGTCTGACTTCTTGGGTGCCCACCCATTAGCTTTATTTCTATTTGGCACTAAAGCAAACTCAAAAGCCAAAAGCGTGCTATTTTATAATTTGGGCTATTATTTGAGCTTGAAGATGATTAATACATAAAATACATGCTTTGTGGAGCGCTCACACAAGGTATGGGGGAAGATTGCACCCAATTGGTCTCTTGTTCATGTCGTGCATGCTTTCTACCTTGAGTTTTGTGCAAAAAGTAGAGTTCTTTTGTTCTTGGGGACCTTCCGGCGTTCACTACACGCGCTTACGGCATCCGATCTGTGCACCACTCCCACCCTTGGATTTTTCAATGCCAAATGAAATGTTGGAAGCTTTGATGGGACCTAAAAAAGGGTGACACTAGCAATAGCACTAGCCGGTCGGCGGACCTCTAACATGCACAAGACAACCCCATGGCCTCGCAGCCAAGAGTGTCTACAGGACATCGTGTTTATAGTCCAACCCTTAACCTTATCAGACTCCTTAGAGGGAGACCCTACACATTTTGGTGTAATTCGCCATGTAGAACAACATAGGAGGCACCCCTCGGTTGATTGACGCAGACCCACAACTGTGACCCTCTTACACCTTAGGGATTGGCCCCTCGATGCGTCGCTAACACATATAACACATATGAAACAAATTTCACTCTTGGTACCAATATTATATTGTTCCAGGAATATACCAGTCCTCACTTACTTGTTCCCTTGGACCCACCATCTAGACCTACAGCTTGGGTGCTTTACTCTCTCCAGCGTGGGTCATTTATACTTCAACCAAGTGCTATGCACGCCAGGAATAGATCCCATGTGTATAATTCATGCAATGGTGAATGCCTTATTGTGCACAAACAATTATGATTTAAAATCAGCCTATGTGTCGTGCAAAAACAACCCTTTCAATGAATTTTCGCTAATACGCAATGCTTCGTTGTAGGAACCTAGCACCAAGGCTAACCTTGTGTTGCAAGATCCATTATTTCTAAATAAACCGCATCCTAAATGTTATGCATAAAGAAAAAAATCAGACTTTTTATTATTTCAGCGTTTAAACTATGGTATAACATCATCCTCCCCCTCACCATTTAGATTTTGCTGCGTTGCATAGGTATAGAGGGTTTTTAATGTCATTTTTTGTATGCAAAAGTAATAAATGTGCACTTTAACACAAAGGACAAGGCCATACTGAGGCTTAACCTCATGCTTCAACCCCGTCAAACATTCACATAAATAGATCTTATTTTTCCATTTTTTTCCAATGCAAGAAACCCTTTTTTCTCTATTTTTTATTTTTTCTATTGATTTTTAATAGAAAATAGGTATTTTTGGTTTTTTTTCTGATGGCTGATCATTTGAACTGAAACTCAACATTTTCCCGTATTTTATCCCATGTCCATTCATTTTTCCCCATTTAAAATCAAACGATCAATTTTCATCAAAATTAGTATTTTTTCAGGTTTTCAGAATTAATAATTGTTGTAAATCAATATGGATTCTTCATAACAGTGATTGCAGCCCTCAAACATAATGCAAGGAACATTCAAATAAAATTTCAGCCCATGTGCACACCATTTAGACCATGAATGATAAAAAACAAGCAAAATTCTTTCATAAAATAGAGCATACCGCCTTTTTTGCATGTTTCGGGTTTCTTGAATAATTAATTGAGACTGTGTACCGACCCACCAGCCATGGATTTCAGCATAGATCTTTAGCCTTCAACCTCCTCAGCCTCTTGGAACAATCCGGTGCCTCCCGGACAAGCATCCATCTCCCGATTCTCTTCTTGATTCTTGCCACATGAAGTGCTTCTATGTAGGAGAGAGATGGAGAAGAGAGAAATACTAGTTTTTAATCTCTTTGCTCAGTGCATCAATTCTTGATCAGATTTTGGCGATGGAGGGCAAAGAATAGAGGCATCTTAGGTCCAAGAGGATTCTCTCTCTCTCTCTCTCTCTCTCTCTCTCTCTCTCTCTCTCTCTCTCTCTCTCTCTCTCTCTCTCTCTCTCTTTGTAGATTAGAAAATGGCCAATCATTGCCAAGATGGGAAGAACAAAAAAAAATGCACCCCCCTCCCCATGGCATTTCATTTCTTGTCATTAAGCTCAAGATTAAGCAAGCTTAAGCTTTAAAGCATAAAGTATCTAGTTCATAGCTTGTGCTTTCACACTTCCAGTAAGTGGTTTTTCTAGTTTTGAGGGGGCAAATGATGTCAGAATTGAGATCCGTTTGGACGGATGGTTCCATGAAGTTGAAATCTACAAAGCTGGGCCCCTTCACAGTCTTCCTAGCTTCCAGATCCAGTAGCCGCTTCACAACTCCGAACCTTGTGGGGATTAAATGGGGGATCAAACAACCTCGGAATGAAGACTCGAGACTTGCATTGGATTCCTAACGTCTTTTTGCATCTAGGAAAACTCAAGCTCGGCCATCCACCACCGTTTGATTTTTCATGCAAATAAGCACTAGCACTCTAGGGACTTGCCGCTTAAAATCGTACTGATTGCAACCGCCACCTTCGATGAAGTCTATTTTTCCCTTGAAATTCAAAATTTTCGACTATTTTTAAGCACTTCTCGGCATAAAAAATCATCTGTCAAGCTTCAGCCACAATTTTTACAAAGAGATCTTACTAGTGACTCACCAGCAATGCCTAACATTGATATTAAAAAAGAGAGAGGATATTTTTGGAGATTACAAAAGATTTTGATCAATGAGAAAACCCACACACAAACATCCACTTATACATTGGCAACTTTTAGAGTATGAAAAACTTTTTTCATGACCAATTGGAATGGGAAATGTGAAGAGGGCTTGTACCACACTGATTTTAAATAGTAATAGTGTGAATTCAACTTACAAATATTCAATTCTAGAATGCTCAATGTGAACAAGGCACAATAATAACTAGTTTATTGAGTGAGGTGGGAAAAGGGCTTGAATACTTATAACCTTTAACCTTTAAAGATAAGAAGATAAGAAAAAGAAGGAAATAGTCATGAAGTAGCCCCCCTTATCAAAAATTGGTGCAAATTATGTGGATCTTGTATGTGTGACAATGACATCAATTCTAACGAGGATGTCTTCTTGCAACAAGTTGAGGATCTTCAAGGCTTCAAGCCAAGGCACAACCTATATCTCGTCTTCTTTGTGTATGATAGAGGAAGCAAGCCTCATGCTTGTCTCCTCAAGTTGCCCCCTTGCTAGTGAGAGAACAAAAGAGATTCAAGGAGGATCATAGAGAAGATAAGCCATAATTTTGAGAAAGCAAAGTAAGCTTCACTATTTGCATAGAGCCTACCTCTTTAAATAGGCACATGAGTACATTGGATACAATCCTCTTTTACTTGCCACCTCAGATCCTTATCCATCTAACTCAACATCCTCATCTCTCCACACTCTAAGGTTGCATATAAATAAGGCACCACTCTTATATACACACATAAAAATGTTTCAACAAGAGTTTCATGAATGTGCCAAAAGTGGAGTCTAGTTGTAAAAGGTACTTGTATGCTTAGTCAGTTGATCGATTCTTTTGTCATCTTGTAGATTAAATGGTAGCATTGGGGCATTTTTAAATGGCTCAAAGGAAGTGATTGGCATGCATTGATCCTAAAGGGAGGCTTGTTGAGGTTAGTCCTGATGAAAATTGGCCAAGTTCAATGGTATCATTTGGTTAAAGGTTGTCAAGTTGTGAGGGTTGGTAGCTACCATTAGTTGTGCTTCTAGGGATTCAAAGTTTAATATGGTTGATTCTTGGGAGGTAACTGTAAGGTTGGGGCATTTGGGTCACTAAACCAAGGTGGGCCTAGAGTAAGAATTCAACATAGTATGTGTGGATGTCTTGGGGTGTGTTTGGGTTGATGGTTTTTGCAGCAGGAATGGCGTAGTGTGATCTGCCTATGATCTCTTGTTAGGAGGAGTAGTGGTTTGGGGCTGCTACTACTACGTTTCTATCTTTGAGGGTTGGTGTTGGCCAGTGTAAAATTCGACAAAGGCTTAGTGATATGATGGCAAGGGCAATGTTTTCTTGGGGAGCTAGACATATTTACAACATTGATAGTATCCTTGGGTGCATAAGAGCCTTGGGGATCCATCAAGGTGTGATGTGTGGCCTATAACAATGCCATCTGTGTGTTTGGATTTTTTGTCAAGAAGAAGGACATTGTTTGATTAGAGATAGATCCTATGTGAGATATATTGGACTTTGGTCTCTACCACTGGAGTTGAGGTAGTGAGGTGAGGTGCTCATAGGTTGGCTCTTTTAAAGTCTATGCAATTACAATTGTGGGGGTGGGGGGGTGTGGAGGTTATGGTGTAGCATCCCTTTTGGGAAAGGGTGTAAAATCAATCCCCTATGGTTGAAAGTTGAGATAACTCTAGCTACTAGAAATTTCATATATATGTGTATATATATATGATTGTTAATGTAGGTTATGTGGCAATCTATGATGAATTTAAATGAGCACCCTAATATGATGTGGATTCCCACTCTTTCCATGCCATAAGAACATAGAAGGAGATAAGAAAAGTGTAAGTTTGGCTTTCATAGGGTTATAGCTTTATATTGGTGGACTATAATGTTGGTTTGCCTAACTCTTACTAGTAATAGTATGGAAGGTTGTTGTAATCAGCAACATCATCAATGAGTACATTGAATGTAAGCTTATTGGCAATAGACAATCTGCTTTGAAGATAAGCGGGTGGAATGATGAAGTCATTCTCTCCTCCCAGATTACTAATAGTGGTAGCTATAACATTAAAGGTTCTTGATAAAAGGATAATCACATGCTAGTTGGTGAACCATGTATATTTTTCGTTCATCCCATGTTTTCTCAATCACTACGATGGCTCATATGGAGTGAGTCTCTTTCATGGGTGGCATGTACAAATAATGGATGAGATGGTAATGCTATTTAACACAATTGCCATTGAAATGGCCAATGCTCTACCCATCCAAAGTTTTTAACTCCACATTATTAGTTTTGTTGATGATGCAAATGTGATAGGAGCTGAGGCCTCAAAGTTTAAATTTTTTCTTATGAACTTTGATCAAATATACCAACACAAGGTCAACTTTCTCAAAGGATCACTACTTGATGTGCTTATTAAATCAGACATTTTGTCTAGCTCTTTGAGTTAAGAGGGCACATGAGTTGCAAGGAGGTGCATTTCTATGAGGCATTCAAGTTTAGCGAGTTGTATGGCTAAGATTTAGTGCATTTTCAATGCTCTTGAATTGCGATATGAAGACTTGGCATAAGAAAATTGATTGGCATAATCACATCGATCCCATATGTTAGCTTGAAGGGAGTTTGCCCCATAGCTATCTTGTATAATATGCAATAAGTCCATAGTGCTACCATGAGATCATGATCCTAGTTTTAACTTTAAGGTTGAGACAATTGTGGTTAAGACACTAACGAGATTTTTATTAGTTGCCTTTGCTTGATTGTTTACTTGAGGGTAGTAAGAGCTAGACTTTTGATATAGGAAAAGAAACAAGGATAGTAGATGTCTTATAACCTTGTTTAAGAAGTGGATTCCTTGGTTACTAACAATCTCAATGGGATAGCCAAATTGTGAGATGACTTTCTCCCATATAAGAACTTTGTCGTAGTTCTATCATCGAGTGTCCTAGCCTCTACCAACTTAGTCATCTAGTCTATGGTGACAATAATGTAGCATGCGTGAGAATATTGGGTAGCATGACTCATTGGTCCCATGAAGTCTATTCCCCACTTTTCAAAGGGTTGGCACATGACAATAGAGTTCCATTTTGTCCTTCTTAATGGAGAGCTTGGTATGTTGGCACTCATCATAATGTTTGATAAAATTGGCCGCATCTTTGAAGAGATTTGGCCACCACAATTGGGAGTATGAAACCTTCCTTGTTGTGACATTTTCATCACCACACCCTAGGTGATATACTTGACTAGTAGTTATCTGATAGGATTGGATCTAGGAGATAGATGAGTCATACATTTTCAATAGATGGAATCCCAAACTCCTCATTTAAGCTCTGCTCAGTGCCATTTGAATCAACATCAACATGAGAGAAACCTGATCACTTGCACTTGGTTGTAGCCTACAAGACCATTCAAAAAGCTATAAGCTTCTTTTCCTATCATGTGGTCAATCATGTAATCTGTGTAAGGTAGTGGATAATAGTCTCATTTGGTGGTAGGGTTTAGCTTCTTGTAGTTGATGGATACTCGGATCTTGCCATTCTTCTTGAATACCATAATGATGGGGTGATACCCAGTCTCATAAATGAATTTGAATTTTTTCAATTTCTCAATCTCTTCTTACACATGGTGCATCTAGTGGCATAGCAAGGATTTATTAGTAGGGAGGTTGGCATCGAATTTCAATGGAATGGTATGTGTTAAGACTTAAGGTGGAATGCCCTTGAGGTTAGAGTAATTCCAAATGAATACATTGTGATAGTCTTTGAATTAGACTGATTAATTGTTGCTTGTCTATTACATTAATGTCCTTGGCTATGTATAATGGTCTAGGGGTTTCTCTTTGTTCAGCAAGGTTAACCTCTTTGACCTTTGTTGGGCCCTCAATGGGCTTGCTAGTTTGTCCTTATCTTTTTGCATCAAGAAATACAATAACTTAATCTTCCTTTTTTTATCGGGTGAATCACTTTGAGATATCCTATGGATTCTTTAGGCTCTTGATTCTAATTCATTCTTACGTTCGATGTTTTTAGGATGCTTGCGCATGAGACAATTTGGTAATTTTGCCTTAGTCTTGTGAGGGTTAGAGAGTGGCAGTGATTTAGGGTCTAAATCATCACCCCCATCTATCTTTGAGTGTGTAGACTCTATTGGTGGGACATCAATTTTTTCTTCAATGTCAATCCCTTGGCACTCTCACATTAGGGTGATGAAGAGACTGTTGTGGTAATCAAACATGACCTTATGAAGGTGCATCCATTGTCATGTGGGGCTAGCAAAGTAATTCTTTGAAGATTAAGAGGTTTTCTTTGGGTTTGTTATGGAAGCAAGGCCTCCACTGGTGTAACAACTTGTGCAATTCAAGTCTACTTATTGGAATGCAAAAACTATTGCGAAAGACTTGTGGTAGAGTCAGGGGCCATCATGAAGAGAGGCATTGAGATGCATTCTAAAGGTTGATCATTTGGACCACAAGGTCTCATGCTCCTCATTGACATAGATCTTTGTGAGCTTCTCTGTATTCAAGTTCCCATGTGAATTGCAACTCTAGAGTGGCAAGTATATGCATCCAATTTTTCTCATCTTTGGGGCGTGGAATGTAGCTTGTGAAAGCTTGTTGGATAGGAGGGTAGCTAGTATCTCTATCAGGACCTAAAATGGATGTGGCACAAGCTCTATGTGGCACTAGCTCAGCCTCTACTACACACCCAAGCTTTTATAAGATCCAAGATACATGCTCGACTTTCTTATATACTTAAAATATATATGGTGAATATTATGCTGGCACAGAGAGAGACATATGAGAGAAAATAAAGATGTAAAGAGAGAGAGAGAGAGAGAGAGAGAGAGAGAGAGAGAGAGAGAGAGAGAGAGAGAGAGAGAGAGAGAGAGAGAGAGAGAGAGAGAGAGAGAGAGAGAGAGAGAGAGAGAGAGAGAGAGATTCACAACACACTAGGGGCTGGAAGATGGGCCAATCCCCCCCCTTGTGGAGTTACATTATTGACAAGGAGCAAGCTTCTCCATCATACATAAACTAGTTCTTACTTGTAGATCTTGGAAACAAGATCACGGTTCCTTGCATGGTATACAACTAGCTAACACTTGCACAACTTGGAAGTTGGCACCTTTTGATCCTTCTTGAGTCTCCTTCTCTCCTACACAATATGTGTAAGGCTCTCCTCTTGGAGCTTGATTTCAGCAGAGCTTCTGCAGCACTTGCACCTTTTGTTCTCCTCTTGGAATTTGATTTTAGTAGAGCTTTTGCAGCTCTTGCACTTTCTCTTCTCCTCTTGGATGCATGCAAAGTGATGCTTCCTTCACCTCTCCCAAACCCAAGGAGAGCCTCCTCTTTTATATGCTTTCAAGAGCTTCTCTTCTTGGAGAGAGACTTGAGTGCCAAGGCTGGAGAGGTTGATCTTTATGTAAGGTATGGCTATTCCAGGACCTACTTTGCATCACCAATTTCGAGATATCTCTCTATGCGTTGCTCAGATGAAAAAATGTCCAACATGAAAGTTGTAGATCTTGTTGTTTCCGATAACCTCCGTGATGTCGTGATGTTATGAGGACACTGTGTGAAAAAGTATAGAATGCATCATCATCCGACTTCTCTATTGATCTAGAGAGTCAATGTGATCTGAGCCATTAGTATTAGTGTGAGTTGCATGGATTATCCGAAAATACTAAATTTTTGGATAATTTTAGTCTATTTTTGATATTATTTATTGTAAAAATCTGAAAAAGTTAGAAAAAGCTTCTAGATTTGGATGGTATGCAAAAAGCTAGTTGCTTTTTCAGCCAATTAGGAGATTTTTCATAAAAAAGACAGATTCACGAAATTGCGCGTCTCGATCGCTGTAAACAGGCTGAAAACTGCAGATTGAACTGAAAGAAGAATGAGTGATATGGGAGATCCGTGATCAAGTGTCTTGCAGTTTTACCCCCCTTTTGGAGCCAACGAAGCCATCAGATTTGGGTCCCGGGCAGCAGAGAAAGAGCTAATTTTTTCGATTCACGTTTTTGGTCTACGAAGGAGCTCCAGGAGAACTAATGCTTGGAGATTGCTTCTAAGTAGTGCAAAGATTCCATGTTCTTTCAATACATATTGAATCAATTCATTGTGATTTGTTTTTGTCATGTTTACCACTTGGGTATTCTCTATCTTCTCTTTCATCTCCTATCTCTACTTCTGATCCCCGGTGGATTCGACCTTTCGGCAAAAACCCCTCCGACATTGGTGAACCCGACGTGAAAAGTCGACACAGAAGAAGGAAATATAAGATGGGAGTTCGAATACATTCTCTAGTGATGTTTTGCAATAGTTGGTGCAAAATATGAATATGCTTATGCAGGTACAACAATAACAACATGTGATGCAAGCTTCAGCTCAAACAGAAAGTGTTGTGATGAATGCTTTGCAAGCAGTTGAGCGTGAGGTGAAGTTATTCAATGGCAGGAATGTATCTGCATATGTACATACCTATGCTCAAAAGATGGAATTATTTGGAGTGGCTCAATCTGCATGGAGCCGGTATTTTGTACATGTTACTGTTCATGAACTGAAAGCATGGATTTCTGAATTATACTTGCAAGATGCAGACTGGGTAGCCTTCAAGAAGACACTTAGGGAAGAATTTTACATTGAGGATACCAGTTTGATTACGTGCAAGACTTTTCAAGAGTGGGTTTTACAACCCAATAAGGGTCTTGTAGCTACGGAATTGTTAAGAGAATTTGAAAGTCGATTTGAGCAGTTGGATCTTGCAGAATAGCAAGCTCTTACAAGTTAGAAAATTGAATTGTTTCTATAGGCAGCTGATCCTAAGCTTCAAGAGAAGCTTGATGATTTGCTTGAGGATCAGACTACAGAGACATGTTTGAAAACAGAGTGGAGACATATCAAGGAAGTTGTTACTGCACTTGTGAAGAAGCATAGAAGAAGAGAAAGATTGCATGTCTCTAGCTTGCCCACTGTTACGAGCAAGACAGTTGATGTATCTAGTAAGCCACCTTCTTCTGTGGCTAACCCTATGGCTATACGAGCTATTGTTCCCTCTGTTAGGGAAGATGTCTTGGATGAATTAGTCAAAGGGATACGAGATCTTCAATTGAAGGTTGCAAAATTGGATGAAAAAGGACAAGAGGAAAGGGGACGGGCAACAGCCCCTAAGCCTGGAAAAAGATGTATGTGGTGTGACAGTTTACAGTACGAGAGAAAATATTGTGCTGCCTATCAGGAGGCCTTGGCACGACAACTTATCTTTTGGAAAGATGGCAAGATCCATGCAGAAGAAATGGGATTGCCTCTTGCTTTGAATTTTGGAAAGGGAGGTATGCAGAAATTGTTGGAAGACTTGGCTGTCCGAAATGCTTATGCGGCAATACATGCTTCTACTTTTGTTCTATAGTTGGATAGAATGCATGGCCAAGTGATGGTTGGTCCAAAGGCTGAAATATGGACACATGCTTTACATGCACCTGAAAAGAGAAAGGTCACTGATAGTGAAATGCCTCATGCAGGGCAAGACATTCGTGGCATAACGGGTTGGGAATCACTGGTAGATGCATGTTCAGTGTATGCATATTTAGCAAAGGTACAAAACACGGATGTACTTGTGGAAGAAAAACGAAAAAGAGATGAAGATATTGCAGGAACATCTAAAAGAATGGCAAAAAGAAGTATGGATCAACCTAAAGTTGCAAATCAGCCACCTCTCGAGCATGTTATGGAAGAGGTCAGCCAGAAGCAAAAACAGAATAACAAACAAGAGGGCAAAAAGAAGGGCAAGCAGCCAGGATATAAGTTCCAATCTGACATTGAGACAACCACAGATCTTAAGAAGGTTCTTGAAGAACGGATCTTAAATAGTCGGGTGGAATTTACCTTGGGAGAGGTACTTGGCATTGCCAAGCGAGAATTTCATGATGAGATCATTGACATAATTAAAAGGAAGCGTCAGTTTCTTGGTGATACCACTAGTGCATTGCTGCAATTTGAAGGGGAAACTGGTTTGTTGGGTATTCGGGCTGAATATGAGCATGAAGTAAGTAGAGGATTGTCTATACAGGATGCTACTAATCAATGGACAACGTGTGGAAAAGAGAAGAAAGTGGCTGAAAATGCATTGTCTTGTAGCAGTATGCATGGTGGAATAAGGCAAATATAACAATATGGAGAAGAGACTCTAGGATTTATTCCTTGAAGTCACTACATAAGAAATCATTGGGCTAGATCTACCACTGAAACGGTAGTGAAAATAGGGGAACGTGAAACTCCTTGTGTTGCTTTACTTGACCATGGGTCTGAGATAAATGTCATTAAGCATGGATTGTATGAAAATGGTACATGGCCTGTAGACATTGATCATGGTTGGCGAATGAGGGCTGCAAATAATTTATCAAGGGAGCTCTATGCTACATGTCCTAATGTAAAAGTGACAATTGGTGATGTACATGAAGAACACCACTTCTTTGTGCAAGATAATTCCTCATATGCATTGATTTTGGGACAGCCCTATATTACAAGTGTGCGTATGGAAACAAAGGTGCTTGATGATGGATCTGCTTATGTAAGAGTCAAAAGCAAAGATGGGAGAAAAACAGTCCAATATCTTACTATTTGTGTTAATCATCCTAGAAATCGTGATACGCTTTGAGAGTCTCCTTTGGTTCTAAATGCAAGGGAATTCAAAGACCTAGATTTTCATTAAGTACTGTTGTAATGCGGGGCTACAGTAGTGCTGCTCAATGGGTGTACTCGCCTCTTGATGAAATGAAGCATGTATTTACTATTGGTAATTCTCAGTTTTTAGCAAACAGTTCATGTTGGTTTAAGCTTATGGAAGCTATGTGTAGGGATGAACTCATATCTATGAAACGGGCTACTAAGAAATTGAGAGCATTGTGGTTGTTAGCTGAAAATGATGGCATTTCAGGCATCTTTTATGGGCTGAATATTACTGACACTATGGCTGAAATTTCAGCAACTATACATGCAAAAAATGAGGCTAAAAACAGAGTGTTGTCAGTATGTTCTTTGGATATGTATGATGTTATAGTATTGTTTGCTCAGCAGGAAGGATTACAATGGGCTGAAGCACTTGTGGAGACAAAGTATAAGACAGTTGACAAAAAGGTGAAACCAATTGCTTTGCCACTTCCACCAGAGAGTGAGGGTATTTATGAAAAAGTGTCAAGGCAGCCAAGCTTACGGGATCCTAAAGATATAGGTCATCAATTTACATCTGAAACATTACAGGAATTGAAAGTTGGTGCAAAAGGGTTTCTTTTGCCTGCTGAGAGAGACTGTTTTATGTGGATGTTGGCTAGACATGGGAAGGCATTTGCATTTCAGCCAAGTGAAATAGGTTGTGTGGATCCAAATGTTGTCTCTCCTATGGTCATATTTACTGTGCCACATGTACCATGGAACTTGAGGCCTATTCCAGTGCCTAAAGCTTACTTGCCAAAGCTGATGGATTTGCTAAATGAAAAGATTCGCATGAAGATCTTGGAGCCTTCTTCAGCCCCGTACTCAAATCGTTGGTTTATTGTGCCCAAAAAGAATGGGGCTTTGAGATTTATTCAAGACATGCAACCGGTCAATAAAGTGACCATAAGAAATGTGGGTGCAGGTCTTGTGGTTGATGAATTTGCAGAGGCTTTTGCAGGCAGAGCGATCTATTCTTTGGGTGATCTTTACTCGGGTTATGATCAGTTTTAGCTTGCAATTGAAAGCAGGGATATCACAACCATGAAGACTCCTTTGGGGTTAGTACGGATGTGTACTCTCCCATAGGGTGCAACAAACTCAGTGGCACAGTGGGTTGTTTTTAGACATCGTCTTTCTATCATGAGATATTTTAAAAATAGATTCACCATGTCTATTTTAAGAAAAATAACTTTTTAAACTATACTCTTAACTTGTGGTCATGCAACCACCTTGAGCCATAGATAAGGAGAATTCATTAGATTGCCTTGGGCCTCAATCTTAAGATTGAATTCCACACAAAAGCTTGTGTCATTTTAGACCTTAGAAAGAGAAAATCACTTCTCTCCTCACTTCCAGAGGATCACATCTCTTGTCTTTCTTAGTGAGAGAATTACCTCTCTCGTCTTTCCTAATGAAAGAAAATACATAGAACCTTGGCTTGTGAGGGACAGGATAACCCCAAATGAATGCAATGCTCATTACACACAAGTAAACATTCCCAGGCGTCCCTAGTGTCGTGATACTATGAGGACATAGTGTGAAAAAGTATGGAATGCATCATCATCCGACTTCTTTATTGATCTAGAGAGTCAATGTGATCTAAGCCATTAGTACTAGTGTGAGTTGCATGGATTATCCAAAAATACTAGATTTTTGGATAATTTTAGCCTATTTTTTATATTATTTATTGTAAAAATCTGAAAAAGTTAGAAAAAAACTTCTAGATTAGGATGGCATGCAAAAAGCTAGTTGCTTTTTCAGCCAATTAGGGGATTTTCACAAGAGGGATAGATTGACGAAATCGCACGCGTCGCAATCACTGTAAACAGGTTGAAAACTGCAGATTGAATTGAAAGAAGAAGAAGGAGTGATCTGGGAGATCTATGATCACGTGTCCTGCAGCTTTACCCCCCTTTCGGAGCCAACAGATCCATTGGATTTAGGTTCCGAGTAGGAGAGAAGGAGCTGTAATTTTTATGCACATTTTATTATACGAAGAAGCTCCAGGAGATCTAATGCCTAGAGATTACTTCTGAGTAGTGCGAAGATTCTAGGTTCTTTCAATACATATTGATTCAATTCATTGTGTTTTGTCTTTGTAGTGTTTACCACTTGGGTATTCTCTATGGTTCTCCTTGGATGTGACTGGTATAGATTTGCCACCCTCTTGTGACAGTGTCGTATCCACTCTTGATTGGTCCATGGGAGTTCCATTGTCGGTGGATTGAGTGTTGCAAGCAGCCATTGATGGTAACAACTACTTTGATTTTTCAGAGCACATAGATGTGTCTGAGGTTTCACCGCTATTAGGAGAGGCATCAATTGGTTCAGTGGTGGATGGACTCGATGCTTTATTCCTCAGCTCTCCAGCGCTCTTTATCTCAATGTTCTTTGGGTCCATAACCACCTGCAACTACTGTTGTTTTCATTGTTTTCTCCTCTTTTTCTTGGTCAGTGAAGGTGTATCTCTCATCGACTCAGGACCCTAGACTAGGTCAATCGTTGATGTGCTTGGTTGGGCCTCAACATTCTCTTTCTCTAGCCAGGTTGTGAGGGTACAACTACCTCCCTTTTTGGAGAGTCTAGCTCTTCAGCCAATTCCCTTATGTTTAACTCCTCCAGCCTAGGCTTTATGCATTTTGGAAGTGCTGGAGTTGTCAAGGAAGTTGGTTGCGACACCTCCTCCACAGGTAAACTACCTAGGATACATTCCACAAGGGGCATTGTCACGGCTAAGGGCTGTGATTGTTGTGATCCCTGATTGGAAGTAGTAGCGGCTAGTCCAGTGGGCTGGCTACTCTTAGTGGATTGCGGTGTCAGGTCCCTAGGGCGATCAGAAGTGGTCGTGTCTTTTGTTGCCCTTTGAGCACTCACTTGTGTAGATCGAGCATGAGTCGATCTAGTCACATTAGGTTACACAGGCATATCCTTGGGTCGAGAGCTACGGCTAGTGTCATGTCTCACCTCTTGGAAATTTGGAAGCTTAGATGGAGATAGAGATTGGGAGTGAGCAGCTGCCCTTGACGACTACTGCTGTGCTTCCTGTGTCCATTTGGAAAAAGAGGGTGTAGGAGATCTAGGACTCTTAGGTGGACTTGGCACTGGCTGAATGATTTGCTCAAGGCTTTTAGACGGTTGTGCCATTTGCTTTGTTGAGCGATCAGCCTTGCCATGAGCAATGTTGTGCCTCTGCTCATTATCCTCTTGAGAAGTCAAAAGCTCCTTAAGCACTAGTGGTCTTTGTGCACGCTCAGTGGTTACATATGACACCTGCTTATTACACATGCTAGGTTGAAGCTCTTTCTTTCGAACACTCATGTTTGGTTTCTTGCCTCGAGACCTGGAGTTTCTCTTAGATTTCCTCCTGTGATTCTTTGCTTTTGATGCAATCTGGACTTCAGTTGATAGAGGTGGTTTAGCAGGGGGTTTTGGTATCCAAATCCATCGGTTACCTGCGTAATACCCTTGAGCACGTAGCAGCGCTTTGGATATCCATCGCGGCGTTGTGATGACCCTCCATCGATGCCTTTGTCTATAAGTCTTGGGCTTCTTTTGGGGTCTTCTACAATGTTTGTAAGTCCAAAGCCCGTCCTTGGCATTGTCTCTTGACCTTCTTGTTTCAGGCATTGCCTCACTCACTAGTTCTCGTTGTTCGACCTGTGCTTGTATCAGTTTTTCCAACAAGTCCTTGCTCTCGTTAGTAGGCTTGATTGTTATGTCAGCACCTTTCTTGCCTTTCCCTCGAGGTTCGATGAGGTCACCCTTGCTAAAGGTTGTGACTATCCTCACACTCGATAGCGTCAGGTGTATCCTCTATGCTACATAGTCAACCTCACACTTGGTCGCCCTTTTGAAGGGTCTTCCTAGGAGGGTTTCTTTCTTGCAGCTAGCACTATTTGGAGGAACATGAAATAGGATAGACAAGCTTTCCGTTTCAATTGTCACAAGGATTTTGCACTTCCCTATGAGTGCTTGTGGGTGTCCCCCATAAGGGCTAAGAGTTGCACTAGTCGGTGTGAGCTTTGTTTGGCCTAGTAGGGTCCATGATTCATATGTCAAGATATTAAAGTCTGCTCCTTCATCAATCAAAGCATCGATAGTATGCTCTCTTTTCGCGGTGAGTTTGACCCTAAGATAAGTAGGTGGTATTATGTCTTCATCTTTCAGGTCTTGGCTTGTAAATTTAAGCCTTTTGACAGATGCCCTTGAGTCCTCAACTGCACGACCAAATGTGGATTCTCCACTGATGTCTTGGATCGTCAGTGCAGTGTTATTCAAGGTACATCTCTCATTAAGAGTGTCATGTCTAGTTATCTTCGCATTTATAGCTTGCTGATGTTGTATTTTGCTCTGACTAGACACGGTCTGAACACAATGTCTTTGTGTTCTCGTGGTGTGGCCTTTTTTCCCTTGATGGCTAGATTGGCATGCTGAGGTTCTAGGGTCTCTGTTTATCTCTATTCAGGTATGGGCTTTTGGTTGCTCTTTTGCAAGTGAGAATCCATGCTCGTGTAGAGCCATTACTACACTAGGGTCTAATTTGAAGGACCTGTCACGACGCGTGTTTTTTCTCCAACTTACTTGGGGGAGGTGCGGAGGGGGCAGAGCCCCCGCGGGGGTCCGGGAGGGGGGGCAGTCCCTCCCGGCCTGCAGGGCCGTTACGGTAAACACCATGCACAATTTGGAGAACCGTTTATAGCCAAATTTTGAACTACTGTCTCTAAGTTTCAGCCTACTGATGGATTTCTGATGTGCCTTTAGCTCTACGTAACCTTTGCGGTCAATTTCGGGGTTCAGATGTATCAAAATTTGTGTTCTAGATACCTGTCCAATTTTGACAGTTTTCTGTCCGATTCTCAGATGTCCGATTTTCAGGAGTCCGATTATCGGAATCGGGCATCCGATTTTGTGTTGGTCCAATCGGCCCAGTGGTCCGATTTTGGTCACGTCCGATTTCTGAAATCGGACGTCCGATTTGGACATGTGCCTGATTTTGAGTGGTTTGATTCCTTGTGTCCAATTTCCAGGGTCCAGTGTCCGATTTTCAAAATCGAATGGGCGAGCGTCCAATCATTCGGACAAGGGCGGTCCGATTTTGGACTGGTTCGATTCCGGGAATCGGATCGGAAGGGTGGTCTGATTTTAAGAGTCGGACGGTTTTTGGAGAGGTTCAATTTTCGGATTCGGACGATCCGACTCCCAGTCCGACTCTAGAGATAGGGCAATCCTATTCCGGGACTCGGAAGAACTGGTCCGCCGACTGCGCGGCCGACGGCCTGGAGTTGCACGCGACGTCTCTAGGCTGACGTCCACTTCACCAAATCATGCTGTGCCACCTAATTAGATGCAAAGCCACAGAGGGAAACTCCTGGCATACCTGAAACTGGTGTGGCGCTCGAATCGATCGATCTCCTTGCAGGTCTCTCTCTACACACAAGCATGAGCTTCTCATTCACTTTTTAACTTTATATACAAAACCCTAAATCCCTTTTGGGCGATCATCCCCTTTTCCCCTTTTTTACATGGCCAGCCATAGCCTAGGCCCTTTTTCCCATTGCCCTTCTATCTTCCTAGCTTCCTTTCCACCACTCGTCTACATTTACAAATTGCACGGGTGAGAGCCCGGTGCTCCTTGAATTAAACCATGACATGCTTGCACTCTTTTACTAAAGTATTGACTTGCATTTTTCCTTGCGCGCCTTTCTCCCTTATTTAGGACTTTTCTCCTTGTGTGTCTTTGTCTTCCGTTTCTCTTTGCCTTGGCCTTTGTCTTTGCCTTATGCTTTAGCTTTTCCGACTCTTCCACCTTCGTTCATTTGAGGATTAACATTGTATACCATGCAAGGAACTGTGATCTTGTTCCCAAGATCTACAAGTTAAGAACTGATTTATGTGTAATGGAGGAGCTTGCTCCTTGTCAATAATATAACTCCACAAGGGGGGGGATTGGCCCATCTTCCAATCCCTAGTGTGTTATCGATCTCTCTCTCTTTCTCTCTACATCTTTCTTTTCTCTAATATATTCTCTCTCTACACCAGCATAATATTCACCATATATCTTTTAAGTATATAAGAAGGTTGAGCGTGTATCTCAAATCTTATAACAGTAGTATCAGAGCAGATCTCTTTGCTTTTCTCAAAGTAAAGGTGATCCTTGCAAGAAGAAGGTAAAGATGGAAATTGATAAAGTGCCTACAAGTGAGCAATTATAGGCTCAATTGATAGAGTATCGTAGCTTGTTGGAAATTCTTGAAGTACTCAATTGATCGACAGCTCAAGGGCAAGGGAAGAAGCTACTTATGAGGGACCGAATACTCCAAAAGATAGTGATATTGGAGGAAACACCATTGCACCAATTGATCGTGAAGGTGCCAAGCATCCAATTGCTGAGAAGCTTCCTAGAAGGAAGAAGGACTCTCGGGTCAAGAAGAGTAAAAAGACCTCACCTCGAGTGAGGCAGATAAGGAGGAAGTCATCTCCCTCAGCAACCAGCTACTCCCCTGATTACTCAAGTTCCTCCTCCTCCTCATCATCTTCTCATTCCTACTCCCTTGGTTCTAAGCCTCATGCAATCTGCAAACGGACAAAGAGGGACTATAAGAGGAGCAAGCTTAAGAAGACTAAGATTTTCAAGTCTGGGGATAAGGACATAAAGCTTGACTCTTACTCTGGTAAGAGAGATCCTACTAAGGCGTTAGCCTTTGTCAGGAAATTTGAAGTTGCTTTTTCTAATGGTAATTTCTCAGAAAAGTCCAAGCTCAAGCATTTAGGCATGCACTTGAAAGACACTACTAGCAATTGGTGGTTGACTCTCATTTTGGAGGGAAGGAAATCTATGACTTGGGAAAAGTTCAAGGAGAAGTTTTATGCTCAGTTCTTGCCTCCTGATTTTGAGAATGATGTCAAGAAGGACTGGGATTGGCTAGGCCAGAAAGAGCATGAGAAGGTCACTAGTTATGTGGACAAGTTTTGGTCTACTCTTCTCAAGGTTACTCCTTTCATGGAGATCAGTGATGAAGAGAAGAAAAGGAAGTTTGAAGCTGGCCTACTCCCTTATTTACACATAACCATGAAGGTGTATCCACATGAAACCTTATCTCGCATGATGGAGTTTGCCATCATAGCTGAAAGTTTGCATACACCTAGTACATCTTGAAAGTTGGAGAGATAAGTTCTTATAGAGCTAGACAAGAGCAGCTCTATGATCAACCAAGAGACAGGACTAATCAAAGAAGACCTATCTTTACCCATAACCAATATTCAAAGTCAGAGGGTAATAAGAAGAACCACAAGTATCTCTCACCCTCTGAGATACAAAAGTACAAAGAGGAAGGAAGGTGCTTTCTTTGTGGTGAGTTAGGGCTTATGAAGCCTTATTATCCTCACAAAAGGAAGGAAGAAAATGTGATTAAAGATCCTCCTCCTCCATCCTTAAATTCTATTCTGGATGTGTAAGCTAACACTCATTCAAATGAGAAGAAGAGACAACTCTTAAAGGGTTGGGGGACACTCAACAATCAACAAGTTTTGATACTCTTTGATCCAGGGTCCACATATAATTTTGTGTTAGTAGATACTGTTGAAAGGCTAGAAATTCCACCGGATCGATTGAAAATACCAATTGGATCAGGTTCGTCATTTGAAGGACTTACAACCAATTCTACTCCTATCCAGGGGAAGTTGAACCTTAGAATTGGGGACTACCACGAGCAAGAATATTTTCTACTTGCACCCATTGGTAAATGTGATGTTATCTTAGGTATGCCTTGGCATTACAAGATTATACCTCTTCTTGATTTTGTTAAGAAGACCCTTGCATTTCAATTCAAGGGTCTGAACATAGTATGCATTGCTAATGCCAGAGATTGGCCTATGCCAATGGTTAGTCATGTTAGCATTTCTAAAGAAATGAAGAAAGCTATTTCTGCGTACATGATTTTTGTGAGAGAGTTAAAAGAAGCTAATGATTCAAGGGCACTTGATGCCTCTAATGAACACACAATACCGACTAATGCTTCTAAGTCTCAGAATTTAAAAGAACCCCTCTCTTTAATTGATTAAGCTAGACATGATTTTGTTAAACAATATGAAGATTGTTTTGGTGATTCACTCCTAGGAGAGTTACCTCCTAAGCACTCGAAAGATCACACAATTGATATTATCCCAGGCATTTCACTACCTAACACACCACCTTATCAAGTAAGTGCAAGTCAGCAAGAGGAGATCCTAAAACAAGTAAACAAACTATTGGCAAAAGGGTTAGTTCATAACCTAGCTCTTCTCCATACTGCTCTCTAGTCTTACTTGTTCAAAAGAAAGACCGTTCTTTCTGTATGTGCATAGACTATAGATCTTTGGACAAGATCACAATCAAGAATCATTTTCCTATCCCAAGGATAGATGATATCTTGGATAAGTTGCAAGGGGCTAGTATCTTTAGTTGCATTAATCTCAAGAGGCACCAGATATGGATAACACCTAAAGATGTTCATAAGATAGCTTTTCCTACAATGTTTGGACTATACGAGTTCTTAGTCATGTCATTTGGTCTGACTAATGTACCTGACACATTCAATCGAATGATGGAGAGAATTTTCATACCTCACTCAAAGTTCACATGTGTCTTCTTTGATGACATTCTAATATTTTCACGGTCTGAAGAAGAGCATAGAAAACATCTATCTATTGTTTTTCAAGAGCTTCATAAGCATAGACTACAGGTCAATGCTAAGAAGAGTAAATTTTTCCTTTCCGAAATTCATTACTTGGGCTATGTTATTTCTCACAATCTAGTGAGAATGGATCCTAAGAAGATTCGAGCCATTGTTGAATGGCCTACACCTACTTCTGTACATGAAGTTATAAGTTTCTTGGGCCTATGTTCATACTATAGGAGGTTCATATGAGGTTTTGTGTATATTGCATCTTCTCTACATGACCTTACTAAGAAAAGAATGCCTTTTCGCTGGGGATCAAGGTAACTATAAGCCTTTGAAAGAATTAAGTTTCTTGTGACTCAAGAACCATTTCTCATAGTTCCAGATCTTCAAAAACCTTTTGAAGTTCACTATGATGCTTCTAGGTATTGCATTGGAGTTGTGCTTAACCAAGAGCATCATGCAGTAGCGTTTGAGAGTCGACGCCTCAAGGATCAAGAGCTACATGCTTCAGTATATGAGAAAGAGCTTATGGCGGTGGTACATGCTCTTTAAGTATGGAAACAATATTTACTTGGTGTAGATTTTGTTATTAAAATAGATCACCAAAGTCTAAGATACTTCCTCACTCAGAAGAAGCTCTCAGAGAAACATATGCGTTGGGCAAATTTCTTATCTATGTTTCACTTTCAAATCCTTCACACATCTGGAACTAAGAATGTGGTAGTAGATGCTTTATCACAACAACCTCGAGTGAACACAACCACAACTGTTTACCATAACGAGTTCATGGATTTACCCAAAATGTATGCAACTGATTTTGACTTCTCAACCATATGGGATCAGCTTAACTCAGGTCAATCGATTACACCTTACTCGATTTAAGATGGTTATTTATATCATCATCAAGCAATTTGTTTAGCATTACCATTGCAACACAAGGTAATGGATGAAGCACATGCATCTCCATATGCTGGATATAGGGGTATTTTACCTACTACTCAAGCATTGGAAATATATTTGTTTTGGCCCACTCTTAGAGTTGACATTGAAAGATATGTCTGCGAGTGCAAGATATGCAAAAAAGTAAAGTATGACAGGCATAACTACTTGGTCTACTAAAGCCATTAGCTATTCCCAATGAGCCTTGGGAAAGTATAGCCATGGACTTTATCATGGAGCTTTCTCACACACAAGCAGGCAATGATGCAATCTGGAACATCATTGATAGATTCAGTAAGCAAGCACAATTTATACCTGTGTGAAAGACAATCAAAGCCAATCATATGGCTAAGCTATTCATTGCTCATATTTTCAAGCATCATGGTATGCCTAAATCTATTATAAGTGATCAAGATCCCCGCATAACTAGCCTTTTTTGGCAAGCTCTCTTTAAGAACGTGAGGACTCGGTTAAAGTTTTCATCCTCTTATCATCCTCAAATGGATGGGTAGAGCGAAAGTGCTAATTCTACTATTCTGGACCTTTTGAAATCCTCTGTCTCTGATAATAAAAAAGAATCTGAAAAGTATTTGCCTTTAGTAGAGTTTGTATACAATAACATGGTGCACTCTAGTACTGGTAAGGCACCCTTTGAGATCATCTATGCTAAGCCTCATTTACCACCCATTCTTCTTAGAAAGGACAAGATCTTTGCAGTAGATGAGTTTATTAGAGACATTGATACATCTTTCACTCAAGTAAAAGTTGCTATCCAAAGGACACAAGAGAAGCATAAACACGAAGCTGATAAGCATCATCATAAGTTAGATCTCAAGTTGGGATAGTATGTTCTTCTTAAGTTTGAGAAGGCTCGCTTGAAGAAGAAAAAAGGTCAAAAGAGTAAAGTGGTTAAGCTTTCTAATCGCTATTATAGCCCTTTTAAGATCACAGATAAGATAAACGATGTGACTTTTTGTTTGGATCTACCAAGTCATTTGAACATTCATATTACTTTCCATATAAGTTTGCTACGTCCCTATATTGAAGAACCTCCAATGGAACCAATCAAGGAAGGTTTACCTAACATAGAAGAAACAGAAGAATTCCTTATGCCTGAAAGAATTTTACACCATCAGGACAATACTCTAAGGTAAGTAAGGTATTACGGAAGTATTTGGTTAAGTTTAAGAATTATTCTCCATTGGATGCTCAGTTTATGATTGAGAGAAAACTACAAGACTTTCTAGATCTTCTTAAGGACTATGTATCCCCTCTACAGTTGAGGTCAACTGTTTAGAAGCCAAAGGGATGTTACTAAATTGATTGCTTATTACACATTCTCTATTTAGTAAATTTATGTTAATAAATTAATGATTCACTTTTCTTTAAGTGTTGATGATGATCTAGCATGGCCATGAGACCATTTAGAGACCGGTATTCCTAGTGCATCACTTAATGGGGTGATCAGAGCATTGTGACAGGGATATCTAGTACATGCAGTACAAGTTATGAAGGGGAAAGGAAGTGTCTGCCAAGTGTAAGAGTGTACACAAGAACCAAGGATTTACACATAAATGAAGATGGATTGAGTTCTAAGAAGAGGAAGTGCATTAGCATTGTGTATATGTATTTATGCGTGCATCGGGGGACACCTAGGAATATTCACTTGTGTGTAATGAGCATTGCATTCATTTGGGATCATCCTCTCCCTTACAATAAATCAAGGTTTATTAAGGTCTTTTCTCGCTTAATGAATTAGTGAGAGAAGTAATTCTTTCACTAAGAAAAATAAGAGGGGTAATTCTCTCACTAAGAAAGACGAGAGACGTGATCCTCTGGAAGTGATTTTCTATTTCTAAGGTCCAAGATGACACAAGATTTTGTGTGGAAGTCAATCTTAAGGTTGAGGCCTAAGGCAATCTAATAAACTCTCCTTATCTATGGCTCAAGGTGATTGCATGGACCATAAGTTAAGAATAGAGTTTAAAAAGCTACCTTTCTTAAAATAGACATGGTGAATCCATTTTTAAAATATCTCACGATAAAAAGCCGATCTAAAAACGGCTCTTAAGACTTATAAAAAATGGCAAGATCTACAACTTTTGTGTTGGACATTTTTCCATCCGAGTAACACACAGAGAGATATTCCAAAATTGGTGCTATAGAGTAGGTCCTGGAACCACCACATCTTGCATGAAGATCAACCTTTCCAATCTTGGAACTCAAGTCTCTCTCCAAGAAGAGAAGCTCTTGGAGCCTATAAAAGGTAGGCTCTCCTTGGGTGTGTAGGAGGTGAAGGAAGCATCACTTTGCACATATGCAAGAGGAGGAAAGAAGGCGGTTCGAGTCTCACAAAGTGTTGCGGAAGCTCTGCTGATATCAAGTGCCAAGAAGAGAGCCCTATACATATTGTGTAGGAGAGAAAAAGAGAAATCAAGAATATCAAAGGAGCCAACTTCTGAATTGTGCAAGTGCTCGCCGGTTGTATACCGTGCAAGGATCTGTGTAAGTTCAAGCTCGCCAACCCTCCAATTATGCATGTATTGCTGGAATCAAGCTCCAAGAGGAGATCCCTACACATATTGTGTAGGAGAGAAGGAGTGACTCAAGTAGGATCAAAAGGTGCCAACTTCCAATTTATGTAAGTGTTAGCGTGCAAGGAACCGCGATCTTGTTCCCAAGATCTACAAGTTAAGAATTGGTTTATGTGTAACATAGGAGCTTGCTCCTTGTCAATAATATATCTCCACA
The DNA here is from genome assembly GCF_053477565.2 of Lygodium microphyllum. Taxonomy (NCBI): domain Eukaryota; kingdom Viridiplantae; phylum Streptophyta; class Polypodiopsida; order Schizaeales; family Lygodiaceae; genus Lygodium; species Lygodium microphyllum. The sequence goes on from NC_141149.1 coordinate 83,058,091, forward strand.
AGGGGGGGACTGGCCCATCTTCCAGTCCCTAGTGTGTTGTCAATCTCTCTCTCTCTCTCTCTCTGTCTCTCTCTCTCTACATCTTTCTTTTCTCTCATCTGTTCTCTCTCTGCACCAGCATAATATTCACCATATATCTTTTAAGTATATAAGAAGGTCAAGTGTGTATCTCGGATCTTATAACAGGAACCGTCAAAGGCAAATGACTTTTCAGATACCTTACAACAAGAACAAGAATTGATGAACTCTTTCACATAAGAAAGAGGAATGCCATGTTTCCTCATGTTGATACACCACTTGGATTTTATGGAGTAGATTGTAACATTGACACTATCATGAGAACTTGTAATCCTATTTATATGGTTTGCAAGAACAATGCTCTCCCAATCCTCCAAACATGCAATATGCAATGACAGTTTTGATTTCAAGGCCACCAACATCATTCCTGTCAGTGCAAAGACTTTCTTTCAACCTTCTTCACTTCTTCAAGTTGAGCAAATCCTTTTGTTGTGTTTTTTGAGTACCTCCAGTGTGATGGATTTCTCCCCGTTCAAATCACTTAACATCAAGCTATAGCTCTCTCTGTCTCAAAAGAGAAGTACTTTGAAGAGGTAAAACTAAGTGGGCTTGGTGCAATACCACAACATTGTTGTGATGCCATACATTCTCTTTAGCAAAGTATTCATCCATCTCAACCTCATCACTTAATAATCCATTTGACAAATCTTCATCAATGTTGAGGTCCTTAATCTCAAGATTGCTCTCCATACTCCATACCTGCTGACTATACAAACATAAATCCCCAAAAAATCATGACATTGGCACATTGCATCTATTGGAAAACATGACCGAGAGAGAGAGAGAGAGAGAGAGAGAGAGAGAGAGAGAGAGAGAGAGAGAGAGAGAGAGAGAGAGAGAGAGAGAGAGAGAGAGAGAGAGAGAGAGAGAGAGAGAGAAATGCACCTTAATGCAAAAGCCATAGCTGCTGGAATTGTGGTTGGCAACTCTCACCCCAATAGTTTAGGTGTAGGTCAAATAAGAATCTTGGAGCTTCAATTGGGACATTCAGCCAACACAACTGATGTGCAAAGGTTTTCATTTGACAATACCAAGAGCATTTTGGGCATATTGTTTCTAATGACTTTGGATTCCCTGTTGATCGAGTTTACATTCTTTGGCAAGGTTTATTTCATCAGTGGGTTTGCTTTTGTTCTAAGGATATACACGATACAAGGGGAGTACATGGTGGTAGATTTAATGTGGATATGGACCCCACAGAACTTAGAACCGCCACCTAACACATTTGCTAGGGCCCATGCAATACGTGGAGCTTAAAATATCGGCAACCACCGACTCGTTGGGTTTATGTGCTTGGTTGTGTTTACTAAATGGGATGCGTTTACTTTTACACAAAGTATTGGTCACGATAGGCTCAAGCGATTGCGTGCACCTGCAGTCGTCGATCCCAACTCCCCGGATTCCTAAAGACCCCATGGGAGATAGTGTTGAGGGTCGCGGTTGGAGTGCAGCCCTAATCTCCAACAGCGATCCTGAGCCTTGAATCCTGCCATTTTCAGAAAAGGATCCCGACGGCAAAGCCTAAAAATGCAGGACATGCTAATTCCGACCAATAATGTACTCCCGCAGAAGCTGAGGAAAAGTTGGTCTAGTCAGAAGAGGCATATTGGCCGGTAAAAGGACGTAAGAGGGACGTGATAGGCAACGTAGTATGGGTGATAATATTCCATCATGCCAAACGCGCGAGAGTTGGTGAGAAGCCAGGGAGAAATCAGCGTGACTGATGCAAAGACTGTGGTTGAGAGAAAGAGAGAGAGAGAGAGATGTGGTTAAAGAAACGACGTTGAGGACAAGTGCGATAAAGAGAGAGAGAGATGGATGAGAGGCTACCGGTAGAGGACGCAAACGCTGAGAGCATATTCGGGGAGCTGTCGGCGGAGGGCTTCTATGAGAAGCATGGGGTGAGGCACCAGGAAGAATTCATAAGAAACGCCAGGGGCATGCGTCTGTTCACCCAGAGCTGGCAGCCTGCGTTGGCTCACGCAGGCCCCATCAAGGGCGCCGTTGTGGTGCTGCATGGCTATGGCAGCGACAGCAGCTGGATGGTGCAGCTGAGCGCGATCGCCATCGCCAAGCGCGGCTTTCGCGTGCACGCCCTCGATCACGAGGGGCACGGCCTCTCGGACGGCATCCGGGGCCATGTCCCGGACATGTCCAAAGTCATCGACGACTGCGTCCTCTTCCTCGCCCGCGTCGCTGCCGCCGGCCTCCCTGTCTTCCTATACGGCGAGTCCTTGGGCGGCGCCCTCGCCCTGCTCACCCACCTTCGGGCGCCGGCCCACCTGCCCCTCCGCGGCGCCATCCTTAGCGGCACCATGGTCCGCATCGCCCCTGCATTCACCCCGCCCTGGCTCGTTCAACAAGCCCTCCGGCTTGCTAGGACGCTTATACCCCTATGGGAGATTGTCCCTAGCAAGGACATCCCCACGGTGTCCTTCAAAGAGCCCTGGAAGCGCCAACTTGCCCGAGCTAACCCCCGTAGAAACACATCCCAACCTAGGGTTGCCACTGCGGCTGAGCTAGTCAGAACTGCCTCTGAGCTACAGTGTCGCCTCCGTGATGTCCGCATTCCCTTCTTGGCGGTGCATGGCAAAGATGATTGTGTTTGTGATCCTCTAGGTCAGTGCTTATGGAAAATATTTGAGAACCATTGCAAATACCTTCCACTTCAATTTTGGCACGCCTTTTCCAAGGCCGCATGGGCTATGGCATTTCACAAAAGTATAATTAGAATCATTTTAGCTCTATCAACTTCAAAACCTTCTCTCCATACTTTTAGACACCTCTTTCTCTTCCATATTTTAAACATTAGTTCTTTTGATTTTGAAATTAAGTTGATGCTAAACCTAAGTTGGTCTTTCCTGAATGTTGCTCTAGGTGTGAAGACACTCTTTGAGCAAGCATCTAGCATTGATAAGACCCTCAACATCTACCCAAACATGTGGCATCAACTTATTGGAGAACCCAACGAGAATGTCCAAATTGTGTTTCACGACATCTTCAAATGGCTTGATGAACATTGCACAAATGGTTAGAATTTGAACAAGAACATACATCTTGAATTTAAGGGTTGAGATAAATCCTCAAGTTTTTGTGAAAGGATCAGAAGTGCTCCAATATATTCTCAATTTCTTACGTTACTCTCATTCGTTTCCTTACCTCCTAAGCCTTAATGTGAAGAGGAAAGAATAGCTTTCCATGTAAATAAGAAATAGTAGATATATTATTTCAATAATTCAAATAGAACATGTATTGGTTTATCTCTTAATCCCAAATACATAATAAATGGTCTATGGTAGAAGGCCTCCTAAGCCTTAATGCGAAGAGGAAAGAATAGCTTTCCATGTAAATAAGAAATAGTAGATATATTATTTCAATAATTCAAATAGAACATGTATTGGTTTATCTCTTAATCCCAAATACATAATAAATGGTCTATAGTAGAAGGCCTCTCTTCAACTCGTGCTTTCATTTTGACTCACCATCAAAGGCATGAATCAAACTTATAAATGCCTAACTGCTAATTCACATGGTTGTTATCATAACTCTAATAAATTGATAGATGTGACACACATGACCAAGTACATCCCATGCATGCTTCATGAGTCATGGAATCCTTGTCTTGTTATGGGTGTGCATCTTCAAAAACACCAACTTTATGAGGAGGTTGAAGGAAAGGGAAGATGGAGGGTTAAGGGCCACTTAGCCTAGTGTGTGAATTAAAAGGACTTTAAGGCCATTAAGGTCTAATAATTTCCCAAAACACATAGCCAATGTTCCCATGTAATACATTGCATTGGACTAGTTAGAGAACTCCTATATCAAGTGAGTCAAAGAGATCGAGGAGATGTTGAAATGTTTGACAACAGTGTCAAACTAAGATATAGACCCATTTAGCACAAAGGATAGCTCCATGGGTATTCACAAGAGAAAGAGAGAAGAACAAGTGTAGGTGGTGAAGGTAGAAGTGCCTCAATCAAATTGTTACAACACAAGAAAACTCAAAGGGATCCATCAACCAATTATGAAGACGGTGTTCAGCTTTGCACTAAAGCAAACCCCAAAATCATTGGCACTCTACTAGCCAAATATATTAGCAAAAACATGGATGAAAAGCTAAAAGGAGTCTCCTAAAAGGTTACTTTGATTCAGATAAAGTATGTGCTAATGTTCTTCACTTCAGTTCTAAGGATGTGTTGGTCTTTTTCACAAATATACCCCCAAAGCAAATGGGTAGTGTATCTTTCTTCAATTCCATCCTCAAAGACATCAAAGCTCTCAATTAGATTTACTATAGTGGAAATTGTTTTTTTGAAGCGGTTTTTCACAAAAGGGAGGTAGTTAAGAAGGTATTGTTTGTAGGGGGCGTACTTTTGGAGTTAGGATCTCATGTGCATTATGCCATGGTAGTAGTTGATTGAGCTAGGTCAAGACTTGATGAAGGAGGAGTTCCCTCTTTGGGCAGAGATCTCAGCTTTGTCCACCTATCTATGCAATTCACTCCCAAACTTGCCAAAGGGCTTGAGAAGCCACTATATTATGTACCCCCTCTTGTGAGCCAATTCCAATACAAAATTTGCATGTTGTGGGACACTCAAGTCAAGAAGCTAGATGCACTAGTTATGGATATCCCATATATTACTAAACTCAAATTTAAGCTCACATTGAGCGAGTTCATAGGTTTTAGTTTCAATTGTTGCTTATGGGGCCACAAAGAATGTCCTAATGTAAAGGAGAAGCAAAAGGATGAAAAAATGCATTCAAACAAAGGTAGCTAGTCTAATATCATCAAGAGTGTTAAATTAATGTTGGGAGAAATGAAGGTGACAAAAACCATGACATTAAGGGTTGATAAGTAGTAAATCACAAGAACAAGGCTTCATGGGCAAAGCAAAGGTTAGAAGTTCGTGCCAATACTTGGACCAAGCCACCCAAATTTCACAATCTCTAGAGTAAGCCTCCAATACCTAAAATAGCAAGGATTGTGCCAATGCCTTCACCAACCTTAATAGAGTGTTGCTTGCTTAGCTTGACTAAGAATATCCTAGGATTGATGCTAATATTTAGATGGCAATGGTGCACGCTAGCTCGAGGCTACAAGAACCAAGATACAAAAGATGGTTCACTACACAAACTGTTGCTAAAGATTCAAAGCAAATTGAAGGGAGAAGCTTGAGTGAGAGCACAAGAAAACGGAAACAATGGAGGAGTGATCTATGGTAGATGGAGCAAGAGAACAAGAGAGAGAGAGAGAGAGAGAGAGAGAGAGAGAGAGAGAGAGAGAGAGAGAGAGAGAGAGAGAGATGTGGGAACTCCAATAGTCACAATGTGTGATTGGCCTTTCCTTATTGGAACGCCACTGAAAGAATAAAAAATGAAGTGACAGTGATGGGCACTTGACACCTGCAGTGTACAAGTGTACAGGTACTATCAATGTAGTAATATACACGAGGTGTAGGCATAGGTGCCTTTACCCCCAACAATCTACCAATTAAAGGTAAATGTGTTCCTAGTGAGGAGAGAACAAGAAAAAAATGACAAAGTACAAATGTACATAAAGTAAAATAGGATGAGAAAAGGCATCATCTCATCCAATGCCCATCAACTTCCTAAGGAAGGAAAAATGTTCCGTCGAGGGACTTTTAATGAGTATATTTGCATGATTTTGATGAGTTGAGATCTTGACAAGCTCAATGGACTTGTCCTCAATGACCTAGACTTTGATAAAATGGTAACACACCTCAATGTGCTTTATCTTTGCATGGAAGACCAAATTCTTGTCCAAATGAATAGCACTCATAGAATCTAAATGCAATGTAGGAACCATATTAGTAATACCAAGGTCTGCCACCAAATGGCCTAACTAGAGAACCTCCTTACAAGCATTAGTGGTTACAATGTACATTGTCTCTATAGGGGATAGGGTTGTGCATTTCTACACCCTAGACATTCAAGAAATAATATCTCTAGCAAAGGTGAAGATGTAGCCAAAGGTGAACTTCCTACTCTCTGCATGTCCTACATAATCAGAGTCAATGTATCCCACAATTCCTATATCTTGGTCCCCATAACATGTGCATATATATGTAGTGCCTTTAAGATATTTCATGATATCTTTCATGGCATCCCAATACCACCTACTAGATGTAACCATATAGCATGCCAAAACTCCCACTGCAAATGCTATGTTAGGATGTGTGGCTATCATGGCACACATCAAAGTGCCCACTGTGAATGCATAAGGGATCTTGGCCATATTGGCGATCTGCTCAGCAGACTATGGACAATTGACCTAACTAACCTTCACAATGATGCCAGGAGGCATATTCCATGGTGGATTCCGTGCCACGGTGGATTCCGTGAGGTTTTACGGTGGATTCCGTAAACTTAGATGACCGGGGCTCATACACAAAGTGGATTCTTTGTGCGAGAAGTTGATGGGAACGCCTATCCTTTTCGGGCGTTTCATTAATTTAGTGTGTACATGGGTGATTCCATAGCGGGTGATTCCGCAAAATGCATATTAAATTAATAAACGTTTATGAGTTTAGAGTGCGCACTCGTAATAAATTAAGGTTAGGATTTATTTCTAACCAGTTGATTTATTTATGTAGCTGAAAACTGCTAGGTATTCACTTTTGTCGGTTTACTTGTATTATTTTACTAATGATTGTGAATGCTTCAGTTGATGTGTAAAGATAGCAGCAGTGGAGGAGGAAAGCATTGGAGTCTAGCGAGTATTTGACCTTTGGATTATATTTTGATAGGCGCCACGCCTATATTTTGTTATGTCTATTGAGGCATTGATTATTGATTATTATTTTGTATGCGCCTATGCGCACGGATATGTTATTTCTATTTGGACATTGTGTTGGGCGTGCCAGACTCCATGGGCACCGTCCATTAGCTTTATTTCCTATTTTTGTAGAAAGAAAACTCAAAAGCTAAAAGCTTGTCATATTTTTGTAAATTGGGCTATTATTGAGCATGAAGATGAAAATATATATAAAATACATGCTTTGTGAAGCGCTCACACAAGGCATGGGGGGAGATTGAACCCAATTGGTCTCTTGCTTCTTGTCGTTCATGCTTTTACATTGTTTTTTGTGCAAAAAGGTAGAGTTCATTGTTCTTGGGGACCTTCCGGGATTCACTACGTGAGCATACTGTGACCGATCTGCGCACCAGTGGTATCAAAGGGGAGCTGAGATCAAGAGCTTCCAATCGCTACCCATCTCGAGCGAAGGCGGAGCTCCTGGAACGATCGGGATCTAGAGTCAATCTCGTCGCGAACTGTCGATATAGACAGACTTCTGGCGATCAAGAACCCCTGTTTCTACTCTCAGATCGTGAAGGACTAGGCTGTACAGGCGGAGGACCACGCATTCATCTCCTTCATCAAGTCGTCAAAAACCAGAGCTAAGTTTCAATTACAAGCCTAAAAGCTTTAAAAAATCAAAAGTCTTCAAGCTTAGTTAAGCTTTAATAAGCTTAACTTTGAAAATTCATCTCGGGCGGCGTCAATATATTCTCGCCGAGCTCAAACACGTCGTCAACATACTGCGATACCCGAAAATCAGATTTGGCTTGGTAAGCCATAAGTTCCATAACTAAGCTAAGTCATTCAAAGCTCTTAACTCCAGCAAGTCAACAAACTTCAGGTCCTGCGCACCAGAAGTCAAGTTCTGCAAGTCGACTGTAATCAAGTTCTGCAAGTTCACTAAGTTCTGTAAGTCTGTAACTCTGCAAGTCGGCTAAGTCTGCAACTCTGTAAGTCAGACTAGTCAACTGGAGTCAGAACTAACTAGTGCTCAAAACTTCTAGAAGGGCTGTTCCTGCGCAGAAACTCTGAACTGCAAAGTTGTTCGTGGCAAGGTATTCTACCTATCCGCAGGTCCGCTGAAGTATTTTCAGCAAACGAAGAAGGAAATACCAAAAAATACATAGCCTTGTAACCCCGAATTTGAGCTACGCTCATCCCACTAACCTGATTTTGAGTGAGAAAGGTCTTTTGAGTTTTACAGGATGACGAAACTACATATGGATGATCCTATGACTGAAGACGACCTACTTGAGCCTACCATGGAACAAAAGCTGGACCTAATCATGCTGCAATTGGAAGAAGAACGAAGGGCTAGGCAAGCATTGCAAGCGCAATTGACAAAATTACAAAGAGCGTCTACCGACAAAGAAGAACCTCAAGCTAAAGATTTGATTCAACGTACCATCGACGCCACTCTTCAAGCTCAAACCATTCGCAAGGAATCAAAGATAAGTAAACGAAGTTTCAAATTTCGCACTTTCAATGGCATACGAGAAGGACAGACTGTTTTATCATTCATTAGTCAGTTTGATGACTATTTCCATGAGGAAACCTATCCAGAAAAAGATAAAATCAAGTGTGTTACTAATCATTTGGTAGACAGAGCATCACTTTGGTGGACTGTAGTATGCAAGAGCATAGAATGTCCTGCTACTTGGGAAGATTTCAAGAAGAAGTTCATGCAGAATTTCCTTCCACCACAATTTCATGAGAAGGCTATCAAGCAATGGGATTTACTTCAACAATGGGATCGTGAGCCTATTTTATAGTATACAGAGCATTTTTGGAATGCACTCCTACAGCTACGCATGCTTGAAGACGTACCAGAGGCGACACATAAGCGCAAGTATATGTCTGGACTCCTTGGGTACTACTGTGCTGAAGTTAACATGTTCAAGCCTGCTACCCTTGAAGACGCCATTTCACTAGCTCACGACACTGAAGATAAGCTACGAGGTAGAGACAGATGACCACATCAATTCCAAGCCAATGGTAACTATGAATCTAAACAATTCAATTCCAATTTTAGAAGATTCAATCCAAGTTGTTTCTCTTCATCATCTTTCCGCAAAAATTGGGCAAAACCACCTGCATTACCATCCAATGTCAATCAAAACCCTAAGCCTATTCCACAGCCAAATCCTAATGTACCTAGACTTCTCGCCATTGTAAACAATGTAACCAAAGCCAAGCCAATAGTATGCTATAAATGCCACCAGCCTGGACATCTAGCATCAAATTGTCATTCAAAGAAGCCACCAGCTCATATCAACTATCTTGGAGCCATGGACGAAGACGAGCATGAGAATATGCATGATTTCACTGAAGATGATGACGACACTACTACTACTTTCAACACTTTACCAGGTATGCCTACTCCACATTCATTATTGACTATGAAATGTTTGGTGCATGGAAAGGAAAAGACTATCTTGCATGATGACGGTAGTACTCATGACTTTATTTCAGCAAAATTGGTAAAGGTATTGAAATTACAGACTGTACCTACGCATTATCGCATAAAAGCTGCATTTTTAGGTACTAGGTATAATGGTACACAAGAAGTACAAGATTTAGAGATTCAAATAGGTTCATACACTGAAAGAAGAAATTTCTTAGTTGTTCCATTACAGTCAAGTGACATTATTTTAGGAATGCCTTGGTGACATCAGCATAACCCAAATATAGATTATTCCACACACACAATGAATATTAATTTTCAAGGAAAATCTATTACATTATATGGTATGCATGCATCTAATTTTTTTCCACTACTTTTGCATACTCAAGCAAAACGTGCATTACGCAAGAGTACTAAATCATATCTCATTTGGGTGAATGAATTGCAAGCAAAGGAAAATCATATGCATCCTAGACATAAGGAATTTCTTGCATATTTTAAGGACTGTTTTGCAGAAGACCTATCACCAGGTTTACCACCTTCACGTCAAAAAGACCATAAGATTGATTTGATCCCTGGCACACAACCACCTTGCAAAGCACCATATAGGCACAATCAAATAGAGCAAAAAGAAATCCAGAGTCAAGTTGAAGAATTACTAAATAGAGGTTTAATTCGACCTAGCAGTTCTCCATTCGGTGCACCTGTACTCTTAGTCAAGAAAAAGAATAATACCTATCATATGTGTATTGACTACCGAGCTTTAAATAAGATCACTGTAAAGAATAGGTATCCTATACCTAGAGTTGATGACCTTATGGACAAACTGCAAGGATCTTCTATATTTAGTAAAATTGACCTTAAGTCTAGATATCATCAGGTGAGGCTAGATAAATCTGACATATTTAAAACTGCATTCAGAACACAGTTTGGCCATTACGAATTTTTAGTCATGCCATTCGGATTGACTAATGCACCTACAACCTTCAGTAGAATGATGAACCGTATCTTTTTAAAATATCAGTACTGTGTGATTGTTTTCTTTGATGATATTTTGGTGTTTAGTCAAAATGAGAAAGAGCATTATGAGCATTTGTCATTAGTTTTTCAATTACTAAAAGAAAATCAACTGTTTGCAAATCCTGAAAAGAGTGAATTCTTTAAGACAGAAATTGAGTATTTAGGTCATATTGTATCATCTAAAGGAATTAAAGTTGATCCTAAGAAAATTGATGCAATATTGCATTGGCCTGTCCCTAAAAACGTGCATGAGTTATGCTCATTCCTTGGTCTTGCTAGTTTCTATAGGAAGTTTGTACGTAATTTTTCATTACTTGCTTTACCATTAACAAAACTTCTTACGAAAGGAATTGTTTATCAATGGATCGAAAATCAACAGAAATCCTTTGACTTACTGAAACATGCATTAACCAATGCCCCTGTTTTACCGTTGCCTAACTTTAATAGACCATTCTTTCTAGTTGTGACCGATGCTAGCGAATCAGGAATAGGAGCCGTACTAATGCAAGACAATCATCCAATAGCATATTCTAGTTGTAAGCTGAAACCCTTTGAGCTGAAATATTCCACATATGACAAAGAACTATTAGCAGTTGTACAAGCATTAAGACAGTGGAAACACTACTTAATGGGTTCAGAATTCATGATAAAGACCGACCAGCAAAGCATTAGACATTTACTTAGCCAACCCCAAATTTCTGACCGTCATATCAAATGGGCTTCCTTTATTCAAAGTTTTCATCCTATCATTCAATACCAACCTGGAAAAGAAAATGTAGTGGCTGATGCATTGAGTAGAAGACCTGCAATTCATAATATTTCTGTCATATCTTTTGATTCTTTGATTGCTATGAAAGATACATATCACCAGGATATTACTTTTCATTCTGATTGGAATAAATTAGTTCAAAATAATTTCATTCCTGTTGATTCATTGTCATATAATGATGGATTTATGTTTTATGAAAAGAGACTGTGTGTTACTATTCCATTCCGATCTTTTGTTTTGAATGAAATTCATTGTCCCCCATATCAAGGTCATAGAGGTATCATATCTACATTACGTATGTTAACTGAAGATTTTTATTGGCCGCATATGGATACAGATGTATTTAATTTCGTTTCTGAATGTTTGATTTGTCAAAGAGTAAAAAGACATCATGGTAAACAGTATGGATTACTAATGCCTTTGTCTATTCCATCTAAACCTTGGGAACACATTTCTATGGATTTCATTACTAGTTTACCAAATACTAAATCTAATCATGATATGATTTGGACTGTTGTAGATAGATTTAGTAAGCAAGCATGTTTCATTCCATGTAAGAAAACTTTAACAGCATCACAAGCAGCACAATTATTTTTGAAAACTGTTTTTACTAACCATGGATTGCCAAAAGTGATTATTTCAGATCGTGATTCTAGATTTTGTAACAATTTTTGGATTACCCTGTTTGCTTATCTAGGCACAAAAATTGATTTCTCATCTGCATTTCATCCAGAAACAAATGGACAAACAGAAGCCACAAACAACACCATTCTAGATCTTTTACGTGCATATACTATCTCTAAACCTCAGACATGGGACACTCATATGCATTTATTACAGTTTGCATATAACAATACACCGCACACATCTACAAAGAAAGCACCTTTTGAAGTCATTTATGGATATAGATTATCTACACCTGTTGCATCTTTGTCTAATAGAATTCAGAGTGCTGATGATATTGCTAGTATGCATAACAGTATTTTTGATGAGGTTAAGGATATGATTGCTAAAACCCAACAATCATATACCAAACAAGCCAACAAGAAAAGACAAGCCATGAATTTCAAAGTTGATGATTATGTTTGGCTGAGAATAGAAAAACGTAGACTACAAAGTGTAGATAGACATCCAGTTGTCAAACTAGCTCCTAGATTCTATGGACCATTTAGAATCATTCATAAAATTAATGATAATGCATTCAAGTTAGAATTACCATCTCATTGGAAAATTCACAATACATTTCACATTAGTTTATTGAGACCATTTAGAGGCCAATTACCTATCCACCCTGTTTATGAAAACCCAACTTTATTAGAGGAAGAGACTGAAATACTTGAACCAGAAGCCATCATAGACACTGACTATACGACCACTAGAACTGGCCGAAGGTATTCTAGATATCTAGTTAAGTTTAATAACCATCCTGTAGAGGAAGCACAATGGATGCACGCTAGAGACTTAAACACTTTCCCCACTCTGTTAGCTCCACATTGAGCTAATAGCAATTGAGGTCAATTGCTATCCCACCCCGGGGGTATGATGCCAGGAGGCATATTCCACGATGGATTCCGTGAGGTTTTACGGTGGATTCCGTAAACTTAGATGACCGGGACTCATACACAAAGTGGATTCTTTGTGTGAGAAGTTGATGGGGACGCCTGTCCTTTTCGGGTGTTTCATTAATTTAGTGTGTACATGGGTGATTCCATAGCGGGTGATTCTGCAAAATGCATATTAAATTAATAAACGTTTATGAGTTTAGAGTGCGCACTCGTAATAAATTAAGGTTAGGATTTATTTCTAACCAGTTGATTTATTTATGTAGCTGAAGACTGCTAGGTATTCACTTTTGCCGGTTTAATTGTATTATTTTACTAACGATTGTGAATGCTTCAGTTGATGTGTAGAGATAGCAGCAGTGGAGGAGGAAAGCATTGGAGTCTAGCGAGTATTCGACCTTTGGATTATATTTTGATAGGCGCCACGCCTATATTTTGTTATGTCTATTGAGGCATTGATTATTGATTATTATTTTGTATGCGTCTATGCGCACGGATATGTTATTTCTATTTGGACATTGTGTTGGGTGTGCCAGACTCCATGGGCACCATCCATTAGCTTTATTTCCTATTTTTGTAGAAAGCAAACTCAAAAGCTAAAAGCTTGTCATATTTTTGTAAATTGGGCTATTATTGAGCATGAAGATGGAAATATACATAAAATACATGCTTTGTGAAGCGCTCACACAAGGCATGGGGGGAGATTGAACCCAATTGGTCTCTTGCTTCTTGTCGTTCATGCTTTTACATTGTTTTTTGTGCAAAAAGGTAGAGTTCATTGTTCTTGGGGACCTTCCGGGATTCACTACGTGAGCATACTGCGACCGATCTGTGCACCAAACTAACCTTCACATGAGAAGGTATATGATAACCAATAGGCTTAACATCCTGCATATGAAACCGCTCAAGAACCTTCCTAATACACTCCTTCGACAAGTAAAGGAGCCCCTTAGAGTGATCTTATGTGATGTGCATCTGAAGAATATATAGGGTCTATCCCATGCCCTTGATCTCAAAGCTCTGCTTGAGCTAACTTTTCAAGGCAGCCTGCTCATCATGAGCACTCCCAGCAATCAATATATCATCCACATAGAGTACAAAATCATAAGGTTGCCATCATGGGCCTTCTTCTCACTACAGGTTTAGCCCTTGGGGTTAATTTCATTTCATGATCCACATCTCAACTAGGAGGTAGTTTAGCTAAATCTTCCAAGAACACATTTGCATACTTGTTACTAAGACATGCTAGTTCTTCAGGGTCTATAGGTGGATTTTTTAAATTTAATTTGATTAAATAAATAGGTAGCACCTTCCTTAGACCCTTAATTAATTTACTTGCTTTCATTAACTGTAGTCTAGGTGTCCTTGCCTTTTCTTGAGCTTGATATAAAGTTCCATTAATGTTGTTAAAGGTGATTGTCCCTTGTCCATAGTGGATCCTAGCACAATAGACCTAGACAATTCATATCTAAGAGATAATTGTAAGTCCCCAAGGATAGAACCCTAAAGTTTACCTTAGTATATTGATTTCCTAAGTGTAGATCAACATCTTTGATTATTTAATTTGAGTATAATTCTTTCTCATTTTCCAATTCAACTACAAGTTTCCTAGCAGGATTCAAGTTCTAATTGTAATTTCTTAATGCACTTAGGAGACATAAATGAATGAGTAGTACCTAAATCAATAAGAATTGAGAAATATTTACCTTAGTGCTCTATAGGCACTTATGGAATAGTGAATTGGTAGTCGGCCTCTTGATTTTATGATGGCCAGATAATAGTTCCTCTCTCCGATTCTTCATAGAGAGCAATATCGTCTTCCTCTTCTTGTCCCACCAAGGAAACAAGCATGACCACCTATCCCTCATCTTGCTCCTCGTCCCCTCCCTCAATTGTTGAATTTTCCTCTTGCTAGAGGGTTGTGAGGAGGGTTGTCATTAGTTGTATGAATAGGATATTGAGCCCTAAAGCAACCAAACGGTTATATCTAAAGCTACTAAGATTGGGCTATTGGATTGGGATTTGTGGGGTAAGGGTTGTTTTTATTGGTTTGGCAATTTGGGGCATTATGGACAAGGTTGAGGCGGCCTCAATTTTGATTTTCCATTGAAAGATTAATCCAAACCCTCTTTGAATAGGAAAATCCACAGTTTGGGTCGAAGGGGGTAGCCTGAAAGTTCATTCTTAGAAGAAATTCGATCAAAGGTTGAGCCTGTAGCAACACATCTTGAAGGTTAAGAGGTTTCACGTCCTTCAGTTTCCAATTTAGGGGTGGGTTTAAGCCTTGACAAAAGTGTATTGTATCATAGTCATCTTGGGATCATACTTCAAAAGGGAAACAAAATGGGAGCAATACCCTTTCACTCTATTAGGTCTCCCTTAGGCTAAAAAACTCATCCATTCTACAGATTTGATAGGTTGGAGACATGTATCTCCCTTGGACAGCTACCTTGATTTGTTTCCTAGTTTGAGACATCTAAGTGACAATCTTGTTGCAACACCATTATTTCCACCATAATTGGGCGATCATAGCCTAATTGGCTATGCTTGTTCTAGCTGCAAAAAAATAGTATTCCATCTATTCGATCCATGTCGTCTCAATATTTGTTCTATCTATTTACCTTCATTATTAAACTTGAGTAGTTTAGCTTTCTTTTAAGAGAAAAAAAAAATATATTGATCGACAAAGAAATTCATGGCATGGATACCTAAAAGGTGTATGATCATCTTAGATAATATCATTCATGAAAAGATTTTTTACACCATCAAAAGCTCAAGTTGTATTACATCAATATATACATTATGTATGTGTTTGTGAAGAGAACTTTTTGATACATTGAAAAAGGCTTTTAGTCATGAAACTTGGACACATATATCTTTGTATACATGTGGTTTTTCATGGACTATAAGAAGTAGATAATGGTTTGGTTGTTCGGGAAATCCCTTGATAATATGGTCATTCCGTTTTAGTCTACTTAGGTGAGCTATTCTATCAGGAGGTAAGACATCAATAACTCGATCATAGATATACTGATCTTAATGTATTCTTTTATCATTCACAGTTGTTTCAAGATAGGCTAATGTTTCAACATCAATAAAGTAATAGTCGTTATGATGAGTCCATCACCTTTCTTCATAGTCTCCAGGAAGACAATACAATCTTTCCAAGATCTTCATGAAATCTTCTCACCAAGAATAATCTAGTGAATTCATAATGGATTGATACATTGTGTAAAATACCTAGAAGTCATGCCAAGGTTCATCTTGAATCTATATAGGTGACAAGTAGGTTAATTTAATGCAATTATATATATATGCTAGAGATAAAATAACTCATTGGAGATAAAAGAAAATCAATTATATTAATTTTTTATTTATATACAATGCTTCATTTAACTCAAAATTTGCATGATATAAAAATCAACCATGGTACTATTGAATAGAGATAGCTTCAAATTCGGGTGGCTCATTATAGATATCTAGGGCTAGATAGTTGATGGAAAGATTGAAAAATCTGCCTGCTTTATAACTAAAAGAAAAAGATCTATGTGTAAACACAACTCAATTGAGTTGTATAACTTGGATAATCCTACGATACACTCACTAAGCTCACATCATTACCTTGCCCTCATGAAACTCAACAAGACCTAGAGGACCTACATAGAAAGTAAAAAGTTAGACTATGTTGAGCCTCTCAATCTATCCGATCCTCCATAGAAAGTAAAAAGTTAGACTATGTTCAGCCTCTCAATCTATCCGATCCTCCATAGATCATATTCAAGGTTGTTGATGTGGTCAAAGTGCATGCAATAGCTAGTAGACATCTAGTATCAATCCATACACTACATTCACTATCCTGCATGAAAGAACTAGCATTGTGGAGAGTTAAAAATCTAGTCTATCAAGCGAAACACATGCTCTCTCAGGGGTAGGCAGCATAGTGAACCAACTTGATATACCAAAGGGAATATCAAATGGAAGTTCTTCTACACAAAATAACAAGTGGAAGAGAGTATCCTAACTTCTTTTGTCCTTATAAATTTTAGTCACTTATGATGCTCATGAATTACTTAAGGCTATTCTCTTATCAAGGTACAAGTCATAAAGTTTATCTAATTTCATAATTTATTCATTCATTTTGTTTACAAGATGTTAGTTGGCCTAAACTTATATTTTCTTGGCAAATTGAGAGTACTTTAGGAGGATTTCTATATATCCATGGCCAAGAGGGAATAATCGAGGTGACTTGATATGTTTAGATTAGGAATGAAAAAATTATAAGGTTGCAACCCAATGCAATTAGGGCTTACGGCTCTTGTGAGTTGAGAATACACATAGTGTTTTGATTGATCAAATTTTTATCTACAAAAATAAGGGCTTCCAAGTCTTTGGTTTTGAAGAATCAAAAATATGCAACTAAGTTGAGTTCTACAAGAATTGAGACTCTTAAATATCATGTTCAATGTGCTTGACTTTTTTGACATCCACTAGGTAAATTACACAATATCCAACTTCCCTCTTAGATTTCTTGCCAATCTAATCTCCGAGGATGGTCTTGAGTGTAATCAAGCCAACATCATGCCTAAACATAAAATTGTTTGATACACAAGCAATAGTAAAGAATAAAATTTAGTATTTAGTCCATTGATCACATGTTGAATAACTTAACATCTTTATTTACAACTTTAATATAGTGATAGAGAGTAATGAAAAATTAATGCTTTGATATCACATAAAATGTATCTCCACTCTAGTTTAATTTAGGGAAGGTCTCTAGTAGTCATTTAATGACCAATCCTAGTCACCACCATATGTGTTAACTTTGAGCATGCAAACTTTAGATGACTAGGCATTCCCTAGATCTAGCTCACATGTGAAGCATCTGGCCTAATCTCACAAGGATCAACATGCAAGTTTCAGAAGATACAACTATGGTCTCTCTAACAACAATCTAATATCGAACTCGAAATGAACACATTTCATTAATCACCCAAGATCGAGATAGGTAAGCACCACACTTGGTTCAATGAGAGTGAGAAATGAGGTGGAGTTGATGATGCCAAGAGGCATATTTCACGCTGGATTCCGTGAGGTTTTACGGTGGATTCCGTAAACTTTGATGACCGGGGCTCATACACAAAGTGGATTCTTTGTGCGAGAAGTTGATGGGGACGCCTGTCCTTTTCGGGCGTTTCATTAATTTAGTGTGTACACGGGTGATTCCATAGCGGGTGATTCCACAAAATACATATTAAATTAATAAACGTTTATGAGTTTAGAGTGCGCACTCGTAATAAATTAAGGTTAGGATTTATTTCTAACCAGTTGATTTATTTATGTAGCTGAAGGCTGCTAGGTATTCACTTTTGTTGGTTTAATTGTATTATTTTACTAACGATTGTGAATGCTTCAGTTGATGTGTAGAGATAGCAACAGTGGCGGAGGAAAGCATTGGAGGATAGCGAGTATTCGATCTATGGATTATGTTCTGATAGGCGCCATGCCTATATTTTGTCATGTCTATTGAGGCATTGATTATTTATTATTATTTTGTATGCGCCCATGCGCACGGTTATGTTATTTCTATTTAGACATTGTATTGGGCATGCCAGACTCTTTGGGCACCGTCCATTAGCTTTATTCCTATTCTTGTGTTAAAGCAAACTCAAAAGCTAAAAGCTTGACATATTTTTGTAAATTGGGCTATTATTGAGCATGAAGAAGAAATATACATAAAATACATGCTTTGTGAAGCGCTCACACAAGGCATGGGGGGAGATTGCACCCAATTGGTCTCTTGCTCTTGTCGTTCATGCTTTTTACCTTGTAACTTGTGCAAAAAGTAGAGTTCATTGTTCTTAGGGACCTTCTGGCATTCACTACGCGAGCATACAGCGACCGATCTGCGCACCAGTGGTATCAGAGCGGAGCTGAGATCAAGAGCTTCCAATCGCTACCCATCTCATGCGAAGGCGGAGCTCCTGGAACGATTGTGCTCTACGGTCAATCTTGTCGCCAACCGTCGATACAGGCAGACTTCTAGCAATCAAGAACCCCTGTTTCTGTCATTAGATCGCGAAGGATCGGGCTATACAAGCGGAGGACCACTCCTTCATCTCCTTCAACAAGTCGTGGACAACCAGAGAGATAAGTCATTAATTTTCCATTCTTCAAGCTTAAAGCTTTAAAGTTTGGGAAGCTTTAGAGAAGCTTTAAGCTTCAGAATCTAATCGTCACGCATCAGAAGACCTCCGAAAATCACGGCGCCATAAAAAACGGCCCCCCCCACGAAATTCGTCGTTTCCTGATCCTTAAGCCTCCTTAAGCTTAATCCATTAAGCTTAGTCTACTCAAGCAAGTCAATCCTGCAAGTCACCAAACTCCAGGACACACCACAGAAGTCAAGTTTTGCAAGTAATTTCTGATCAAGTTCTGCAAGTTTCTTAAGTCGAATAAGTTCTGCAAGTCTGCAACTCTGCAAGTCACATAAGTCTGCAACTCAGCAAGTTAGACTAGTCAACTAGAGTCAGAACTGACTTGTGCTCAAAACTCCTAGAAGGACTGTTCCTGCGCAGAAACTCCGAATTGCAAAGTTGTTCGTTGGAAGGTACTCTACCCATACGCAGGTTTGCTGAAGCATTTTCAGCATACGAAGAAGGATAAATCGCAGATTTTCAAAGATTGAGAAAGCTATACCCAAAAACACATAAGCCTTGTAACCCCGAACTTGAGCTACGCTCATCTTGCTAACCTGATTTTGAGTGAGAAAGGTCTTTTGAGTTTTACAGGATGACGGAACCACATATGGATGATCTTATGGCTGAAGACGACTTACCTGAGCCTACGATGGAGCAAAAGATGGACTTAATCATGATGCAATTGGAAGAAGAACGAAGGGCTAGGCAAGCATTGCAAGCGCAATTGGCAAAATTACAAAGAGCGTCTACCGACAAAGAAGAACCTCAAGCTGAAGATCTGATTCGAAGTACCATCGATGCAACTCTTGAGGCTCAAACCATTCGCAAGGAATCAAAGATAAGTAAACAAAGTTTCAAATTCCGTACTTTCAATGGCATACGAGAAGGAAAAACTGTTCTACCATTCATTAGTCAGTTTGATGACTATTTCCATGAGGAAACCTATGTAGAAAAAGATAAAATCAAGTGTGTTACTAATCATTTAGTAGATAGAGCATCTCTTTGGTGAACTATAGTACGCAAGAGCATAGAATGTCCTGCTACTTGGGAAGATTTCAAGAAGAAGTTCATGCAGAATTTCCTTCCACCACAATTTCATGAGAAAGCTATTAAGCAATGGGATCTTCTCCAGCAACGGGATCATGAGCCTATTCCTCAGTATACAGAGCGTTTTTGAAATGCACTCCTCCAGCTACGCATGCTTGAAGACGTACCAGAGGCGACACATAAGCGCAAGTATATGTCTGGACTCCTTGGGTACTACTGTGCTGAAGTTAACATGTTCAAGCCTGCTACCCTTGAAGACGCCATTTCACTAGCTCACGACACTGAAGATAAGCTACGAGGTAGAGACAGATGACCACATCAATTCCAAGCCAATGGTAACTATGGATCTAAACAATTCAATTCCAATTTTAGAAGATTCAATCCAAGTTGTTTCTCTTCATCATCTTTCCGCAAAAATTGGGCAAAACCACCTGCATTACCATCCAATGTCAATCAAAACCCTAAGCCTATTCCACAGCCAAATCCTAATGTACCTAGACTTCTCGCCATTGCAAACAATGTAACCAAAGCCAAGCCAATAGTATGCTATAAATGCCACCAGCCTGGACATCTAGCAGCAAATTGTCATTCAAAGAAGCCACCAGCTCATATCAACGACCTTGGAGCAATGGACGAAGACGAACATGAAGATATGCCTGATTTCACTGAAGATGAGGACGACACTACTACTACTTCCAATACTTTACCAGGTATGCCTACTCCACATTCATTATTGACTATGAAATGTTTGGTGCATGGAAAGGAAAAGACTATTTTGCATGATGACGGTAGTACTCATGATTTTATTTCAGTAAAATTGGTAAAAGAATTAAATTTACAGACTGTACCTACGCATTATCGCATAAAAGCTGCATTCTTAGGCACTAGGTATAATGGTACACAGGAAGTGCAAGATTTAGAGATTCAAATTGGTTCATACATTGAAAGAAGAAATTTCTTAGTTGCTCCATTACAGTCGAGTGACATTATTCTAGGTATGCCTTGGCGTCACCAGTATAACCCAGATATAGATTATTCCACACACACAATGAATATTAATTTTCAAGGAAAATCTATTACATTATATGGTATGCATGCATCTAATGTCTTTCCACTGCTTTCGCATACTCAAGCTAAACGTGCATTACGCAAGAGTAGTAAATCCTATCTCATTTGGGTGAATGAATTGCAAGTAAAAGAAAATCATATGCACCCTAGGCATAAAGAATTTCTTACATATTTTAAGGACTGTTTTGCAGAAAACCTACCACCTGGTTTACCTCCTTCACGTCCAGAAGAACATAAGATAGATCTGATCCCTGGCACACAACCACCTTTCAAAGCACCATATAGGCATAACCAGATAGAGCAAAAAGAAATCCAGAGTCAAGTTGAGGAATTACTAAATAGAGGATTGATTAGACCTACCAGTTCTCCATTCGGTGCACCTGTTCTGTTAGTCAAGAAAAAGAATAATACCTATCGTATGTGCATTGACTATCGAGCTTTAAATAAGATCATTGTAAAGAATAGGTATCATATTCCTAAAGTTGATGACCTTATGGACAAAGTGCAAGGATCTGCTATCTTTAGTAAAATTGACCTTAAGTCTGGTTATCATCAGGTGAGACCAGATAAGTCAAACATATTCAAGACTGCATTTAGAACACAGTTTGGTCATTACGAATTTTTAGTCATGCCATTTGGATTGACTAATGTACCTGCTACCTTTAGTAGAATGATGAACCGTATATTTCTGAAATATCAGTATTGTGTAATTGTATTCTTTGATGATATTTTGGTGTTTAGTCAAAATGAGAAAAAACATTATGAGCATTTGTCATTGGTTTTTCAGTTATTGAAAGAAAATCAACTGTATGCAAATCTTGAAAAGAGTGAACTTTAAAACATAAATTGAGTATTTAGGTCATATTGTATCATCTGATGGAATTAAAGTTGATCCTAAGAAAATAGATGCAATATTGAATTGGCCTGTACCTAAAAACGTGCATGAGTTACGCTCATTCCTTGGTCTTGCTAGTTTCTATAGGAAGTTTGTACGTAATTTTTCATTACTTGCTTTACCATTAACCAAACTTCTGAAGAAAGGAATTGTTTATCATTGGACCGAAAATCAACAGAAATCCTTTGACTTACTGAAACATGCATTAACCCATGCCCCTATTCTACAGTTGCCTGACTTTAATAGACAATTTTTTCTAGGAGTGACCGATGCTAGTGGATCAGGAATAGGAGCTGTACTTATGCAAGACAATCATCCCATAGCCTATTCTAGTTGTAAGCTGAAACCTTCTGAGCTGAAATATTCCACATATGACAAAGAACTATTAGCAGTTGTACAAGCATTAAGACAGTGGAAACACTACTTAATGGGTTCAGAATTTATGATTAAGACCGATCAGGAAAGTATTAGACATTTACTTAGCCAACCCCAAATCTCTGACCGTCATATCAAATGGGCCTCCTTTATTCAGAGTTTTCATCCTATCATTCAATACCAACCTAGAAAAGAAAATGTAGTGGCTCATGCATTGAGTAGAAGACTTGCCATTCATAATATTTCTGTCATATCTTTTGATTCTTTGATTGCTATGAAAGATACATATCATCAGGATATTACTTTTCATACTAATTGGAATAAATTAGTTCAAAATAATTTCATTCGTATTGATTCATTGTCATATAATGATGGATTTATGTTTTATGAAAAGAGATTGTGTGTTACAATTCCATTCCGATCTTTTGTTTTGAATGAAATTCATTGTCCCCCATATCAAGGTCATAGAGGTATCATATCTACCTTACGTACATTAACTGAGGATTTTTATTGGCCGCATATGGATGCTGATGTATCTAACTTTGTTTCTGAATGTTTGATTTGTCAAAGAGTTAAGAGACATCATGGTAAACAGTATGGATTACTTATGCCTTTGTCTATTCCATCTAAACCTTGGGAACAAATTTCTATGGATTTCATTACTGGTTTACCTAATACTAAATCTAACCATGATATGATTTGGACAGTTGTAGATAGATTTAGTAAACAATCATATTTTATTCCATGTAAGAAAACTTTAACAGCATCACAAGCAGCACAATTGTTTTTTAAAACCGTTTTTACTAACCATGGATTGCCAAAAGTTATCATTTCAGATCGTGATTCTAGATTTTGTAACAACTTTTAGATTACTCTGTTTGCTAACCTAGGCACAAAGATTGATTTCTCATCTGCATTTCATCCAGAGACTAATGGAAAAACAGAAGCCACTAACAGCACAATTCTAGATCTTTTACGTGCATATACTATCTCTAAACCACAATTATGGGACACACATTTGCATTTATTACAGTTTGCATATACCACACACATCTACAAAGAAAGCACCGTTTGAAGTCATTTATGGATATAGATTATCTACACGTGTTGCATCTTTGTCAAATAGAATTCAGAGTGCTGATGATATTGCTAGTATGCATAACAGTATTTTTGATGAGGTTAAAGATATGATTGCTAAAGCCCAGCAATCATATACCAAACAAGCCAACAAGAAAAGACAAGCAATGAATTTCAAAGTTGATGATTATGTTTGGCTGAGAATAGAAAAACGTAGACTACAAAGTGTAGATAGACATCCAGTTGTCAAATTAGCCCCCAGATTCTATGGACCATTTAGGATCGTTCATAAAATTAATGATAATGCATTCAAGTTAGAATTACCACCTCACTGGAAAATTCACAACACATTTCACATTAGTTTATTGAGACCATTTAGAGGCCAATTACCTGTACACCCTGTTTATGAAAACCCACCTTTGTTAGAGGAAGAGACTGAAATACTTGAACCAGAAGCTATTATAGACACTGACTTTATGGCCACTAGAACTGGCCGAAGGTATTCTAGATATCTAGTTAAACTTAAGAACCATCCTGTAGAGGAAGCACAATGGATGCACGCTAGAGACTTAAATGCTTTCCCCACTCTATTAGCTTCACATTGAGCTAATAGCAATTGAGGTCAATTGCTATCCCACCCCAGGGGTATGATGCCAGGAGGCATATTTCACGGTGGATTCCGTGAGGTTTTACGGTGGATTCCGTAAACTTAGATGACCGGGGCTCATACACAAAGTGGATTCTTTGTGCAAGAAGTTGATGGGGATGCCTGTCCTTTTCGGGCGTTTGATTAATTTAGTGTGTACATGGGTGATTCCATAGTGGGTGATTCCACAAAATACATATTAAATTAATAAACGTTTATGAGTTTAGAGTGCGCACTCGTAATAAATTAAGGTTAGGATTTATTTCTAACCAGTTGATTTATTTATGTAGCTGAAGACTGCTAGGTATTCACTTTTGTTGGTTTAATTGTATTATTTTACTAACGATTATGAATGCTTCAGTTGATGTGTAGAGATAGCAACAGTGGTGGAGGAAAGCATTGGAGGATAGCGAGTATTCGATCTATGGATTATATTCTGATAGGAACCATGCGTATATTTTTTCATGTCTATTGAGGTATCGATTATTTATTATTATTTTGTATGCGCCCATGCGCACGGTTATGTTATTTCTATTTAGACATTGTATTGGGCGTGCCAGACTCTTTGGGCATCGTCCATTAGCTTTATTCCTATTTTTGTATTAAAGCAAACTCAAAAGCTAAAAGCTTGATATATTTTTGTAAATTGGGCTATTATTGAGCATGAAGAAGAAATATACATAAAATACATGCTTTGTGAAGCGCTCACACAAGGCATGGGGGGAGATTGCACCCAATTGGTCTCTTTCTCTTGTCGTTCATGCTTTTTACCTTGTAACTTGTGCAAAAAGTAGAGGTCATTGTTCTTGGGGACCTTTCGGCATTCACTACGCGAGCATACAGCGACCGATTTGCGCACAAGTTGAGCATCAATCCCTCTACCCATAAGACATAGTCTCATACTGATCCCAAGATCGAGGTAGGCAAGCATCACACTTGTTTCAATGAGAGTGAGAAATGAGGGGGAATTGAGCATAGTCTCATATCAACCCCCTAAAATGGTGCTTTTCAAGAGTGACTCATAGGAGGGTCTCAGAGTAACCCCCTAAAATGGTGCTTGCTAAGACTAACTCATAGGAGGGTCTCACTTATTAGTCCCTTTTCTAAACTTGAGGAAAGCCACCGAGTCAACTAGGTCCACCCAACCATAGTGTGATTCCATTGAGAAATCGCATCGAGAATCATTCACCTACTTCCCATCGTATCAAGACGACGTATTTTAATATTCTAAACAAGACATACTATCATGCTATTATAGCATGTAAAAATAGCTTTTTAAATTAGTATTTACACTTTGTTCATTGGCACACCCTTAATTTACAAATATTGAGCAATCCATTTGAAAAGAAGTGTTCTTGATTTTTATTCTTATACATACAATCGCTTCAAAAGTGAACGAATTCAAATCCAGGTTATCATCCTTACTTGTTCATCTCGGGCCTTTCAATGCTACACCACTCTTACTTCCATGATAAAGATTACAAACTCAAACTAGAGCCCTACTAGTTCTCACTTGCCATAAGGGTGAACCTTCCTTACGGGAAAACTAAAACATATCTAGTAGTGGTAAGCCATATTAGATAGTGTGTAATACTCTGGGTGAATAGTAACCGAGGTGACTCTTGGGATGACAACACGTCTCATTCTCATCCAATTGCTCAAGCCATGGAAGTAATTAGTATAATTATATTATACTTAAAGGCAATCACAATCAATTACTAATTTTTCTACCAATTAATCTTCTCAAAACATTTCTAAGAATTCAAAAAATAGGATTTTCCCATGATTTCACAATTACAAAGTTCATCTCGTGCATCTACACGTATTTTATTCTTGTTAAGGAATGGACTGAAGAGAGAAAAAGAGGAGAGAGAAGATTACAAAAGAGAAAAGAAGAAGTGTAGGAGAGAGAGAAAGAGAGTGACGAGGAGAGAGGAAGACTAGAAATAGAGAGAGAAAGACAAAAAGAGGTGGGAAGCCATAGAAGCTATGAGCAAGGTAGTGAAGAAAGTTACTGTAATGTATTAATGTTTCCAAAAGATGTGAAAATTTTCATGTCTATCCCTTTTATACATATGTCAGTGTGACATGTTATTACTATTATTTCTACACTAAACATCTCTTCTTCCCAACTTCTTACAAATTTCCATGCATGTGAATACACCTCCTTTACTATCTACTACTCATGGAAATAAACCAAGTATTTTCTTGCATGTGAACGTATCTTATGAGCATATTTTAGTTTCATGCATATAAACACAACTTATTTCTTATTTTTAGTTTATGAAAATAAACCAAATATGAATGTATTTTAGTTATCATACATATGGGCACATCTTAAAGAAATATGGAGAGCTAACTTAATTTTTTAATGTGAACCAAACAATAATTTTAGCAATTTGAGTTTCTATCCTAATTTAAGCAAGCAACCATAATATAACAAAAATAACATTTTCTAAGGGAAATGTGAATTTTAAGATTTTTTTAATTATAAAAATAAATAAAAATTATAAATTAATATTTATTTGAAATCAGAGTACTTTTAAATTCAACATAGTTATTCTAAAAATCTTAACTCTTTATCATTAATAAATAATAAAATATTATATCTCAATTATACTAATAGCCAAAATTCTAGCATCATGGCTGCTCAAGGGCCTCGCTATGTTAATGCATCGAGGAGGGGCCACTATGGATGAGAAGGATAAGAAAATAAAAGAATTCAAGATAAGGGGACAGTGTGCAAATAGTTTCTAGCTTCTTCATGCAAAGTTTCCTCACCTCTAACTCATGATTATCGCTCCCTACCTCACTCAAAAGAGTTGGCTCGTCGCCATTGTGTGTTGAAAATTGTAAGAGACTAGAACTAATAATGTGAGAAAATACTAGTTACACTGGCTAGTATATAAGATATAAGAGACTTTTATTTTTCACCATTTAGTTAATACAAAAGTCTCTTCATCTTACATCTTCTTTCTCTCAACTTCCATGGCTTTCTTCTCTCTCTTCCTCTCTCTCTCCTTTACTCTTATATTCTCTCTCTTTTGCAACCTTATCTCCTATTTCTCTCTCCTTGCACACTCCATTACATAAATACATCCCAATTCTCCACTAGTATGTTCTTTTTCTTAATGTACCATTGGCAAGTATGTGTGAACTCTTCCAAGTGTAATGTGGCAAAGTGAATTTTCATATCATCACTCCTAGGGAATATGTCAAAAATATAACTCCAACTTTGAAATCCATTCCTCTAGGTCCAATGGCGAAGATAATTGCCCATTTTACTTTGCCAACACTGTTTTATCTCTTAACTTTCGTTCATTAAAAGGTTGTCCCAAAATAGGCTAATCATAGCTTACACCTATTGGGCTTCCAAAATTCGATGCAACTCTTCCATAGAGTGGCTAAGAATTCATTTGAAATCTTCTCGAAGGAAAAGGACCCCTTGGTACTTGGGAATTGAGCCCATGAACTTGGGGATGACCACCATGAATGCTACCCAAATAGTCATCATTCCTTTGTAAAGTCTCTCCTATTTCATATTGACTATTGGATATCTTTGTCATCCAATAATGCCTTGGCTTTAAGAATTAGGATTGGGTGGTTGAAGTGGAGCTGAAGGTTCACTATTTGGCTAACATTTTTCTCGTGCATCCTTGTTTCCCATTTATATTTGCATCCATTGGGTGAATTGAGCCATAATTTGTGTATTGA
The DNA here is from genome assembly GCF_053477565.2 of Lygodium microphyllum. NCBI lineage: Eukaryota > Viridiplantae > Streptophyta > Polypodiopsida > Schizaeales > Lygodiaceae > Lygodium > Lygodium microphyllum. The sequence goes on from NC_141149.1 coordinate 83,085,763, forward strand.
ACTCCATTAACTTGTCAATTGAACCCTTTGTTTGAGTTATTGAATCCACTAGTTTGTCAATAGGATTTCATTGCCAAATATAATCAACTATTGAAAGTAATTTTGCATATCTATGAGTATGCCTAGTCTCATGTTTACACATAGTATGATTGAGAGCACTAACTTCTCCTTACAATTGATGCTCTTTGGAGATTTCTCGGGGTGTATTTTCCAACATGGAATCTATGATTTGTTGAGTAGTGTACTTGTAACGTGCCTGCTATCATGTTGCTAACTCTAGAGTGCAGCTTTCTTTTTTATCTAGAGAACTAATGCCAAATCAGTCATTAATGTCAGTGCCCACAGTGTGGATGGTTCAAAAATACTAGATTTTTGGACAAGTTTAATCAATTTTTGATATTTTAGATATTACCTCTCATAAAAATCCAAAAAACTGTAGAAAACTTCTAGAATAAGATGACATGTAAAAGAAAGCAGGTATCTTTCAATCGTTTTGGGAGGATTTTATGTGAAAAGAAGGATTCGCAAAATCACATGATGCACGATCGCAGCTTATAGGTAGAAAACAACACTCTGAACGGGGAGAAGAAGGAGTGATCTAGGATTATTCTGGCCGAGTGTGCTAATATTTTACCCCTCTTTCGAAGCCAATGGAAGCATCAGATTGGTGGTCTAAGCATCATAGAGGAAGGTATTGTTTTATGCACGTTTTTGTCTAAAAGAGATTTATCTTCTCATAATGCAGAAATAAATTGATAGTCTTCACCTCTATGAGTACTCTTCTACATCTTCTATTTCTTTAAACCCCTTCTCTTTTGTCTACTCCTCTCCGTGAATCTCCCTTAACCCTGATGTCTCTTACCCATGCGGTAGACTTTCGACCCTAAACGCTCCGACAGTGGTAAACCGTGAAATTTGGCAGCATGTGTATAAAAATGGGGGATTCTGCTGGTTCAAGTGGTGGTGATGCTTTACAATAGATGATTGCTTTGTTGCAGCAGCAGCAACAACAACAGTTGTTGTTACAACAACAGATGCAAACTCGGTAGAAAGTAGAAAGAATTGATTCCTCAGCTGTGAATGCATTGCAGCAGGCAGTGTGACAAGAATTGAAACAGTTTAAAGGTCAAAATGTTTCAGCCTTCATCCGGTTGAATGAAAAAAAGATGTTATTTCATGGGGTATTGCAGTATGCATGGAGTCGGTATTTCTTGCATTTGGCCATGCATGCTTTGCACGATTGGATTGATAAGTTACATAGAAGAGATGTTGATTGGGCAGCTTTTAAGAAAGCTTCGAGAGAAGAGTTTTTCTTGGAAGATACATGATTGGTAACTAAAAAGACATTTATATATTAGATTGAAAAGCCCAATAAATGGTTGGCTGCTACAACTTTGCTCTGTGAATTTGAAAGTTGGTATGCATAGTTGGATGTCGATGAGTAGCAATCATTGGAGAGTCATAAAATTGAGTTGTTTATAAAGGTTACAGATCCTGTCTTGCAGGAGAGGCTGACTGATTGTTTAGAAGTTGCCTCTTGTGAAACAAGATTGAAATTAAATTGGGCTAATGTAGCTAAAGCTGTGCATATGTTGGTAAAGAGAGAGTAGATGAAATAAAGATGGGGTACATGCACCACACCTGCTAGTGCTCAGAAGGGGGCTAAAATTGCAGCCAAGGTGCCTATGGCTATAGGAGAACAATCGGCTATACCTGTTGGTTCGGCTCTTAAAGGTGATGATGTGGATGAATTAATCAAAGGCATGTGTGATTTGAGGCTAAGTTTGACACAAATCTATACAAAGATAAAAAATTTAGATGCCAAGGTAGAAGAGAAGGGTCGGCGGGCAACAGCCCAAAGGCCATATAGAGAAGGATACAAGAGGAGATGCATTTGGTGTGAGTTTACAGCATGAAAAGCAAGATTGTACATCCTACCATGAAGAGGAAGAAAAAAGGTTAGTCTTTTGGAAAGATGGCAAAATACATGCAACAGAAATTGGTCTTCCAATAGAGCCAAATTTTGGAAATGGTGGCATGTAGAAAAGGTTGGAAGAGATGGTTGTCAGGACAACATTTGTTGCCATAGATGCAACCACATATGGGTTGAGAATTGAAAGGATTGATGAAGCTCGTATGGCTAAAGAAAAATCTTGCATTTGGATGCAAGCATTAGATTGCATGGAAAAGGGCAAGACAACAAAGTCTGAATTGGTTGATGCAAGTCAAAATATACGAAGGAGAATAGGATGGAGTGTGCCAATGGATTCATTTTCAGCCTATGCTTATTTGGCTGAGGTTCATAATCAAGAAGCTATTGTGGAAGAAAAGAGAAGAAGAGATGAGGACATTGTTGGTCTTTCCTCTTCAGGTCCATCTAAATGCATAACACGAAGTAAAATGGAGTAGCAAAAAGAGGCTGAAAAAGTCATACTTGAGCATGTTATGGAGGATGCATCTCAAGAGAAGAAACAAGGGAAGAAAAGGGGCAAGCAGCCTGGTTACAGGTTAGAATAGAATCTTGAGACTGCTACAAACCTTAAAAAAGTCTTGAAAGATTGCATACTTGGCAGTAGAGTGGAATTCAAACTTGGCGAAGTTCTTAGAATCGCGAAGCATGAATTTCATGATGCAATCATTGATATGCTGAAACAATAAATACACTTTGATGGTGAAGTTTTGCAAGCATTGATGCAGGTTAACAAAGACATAGAGAAACATCTTCATAGGGAATATGATGACGCATATAATGCTATTTTGGAGCAGGCTGATGTTGGAAATGGGTTAAATGGGAGTATAAACAACAAGCTTGTGGCTAAAAATGGTATTATGGGTAGTACTAAGCATAGAGAGGAGGCTATGTATAATGGGGATGTCCATCAACAAGCACATGAAGAGGAATATGCTCATTTTATTCCAAGAAGTTATTATTCACGAAAACATTGGGCTCATGCTACAACAAAGACAATTGTTAAAGTGGGAGAAAGAGAGATGCCTTGCATAGCTCTCTTGGATCATGTGGTTCTAAAATCAATGTTATGGCGCGTATCTTGTATGAGAATGGAGGTTGGCCGATTGATGTAGATCCGAGATGGCGCATGCAAGCAACAAACAATTCATCAGGGGATCTTTATGCAACTTGTCCAAATGTAACCATGACTATTGGAGATGTTAGGGATAGATGTGCAAGATTCATGTATTTATCCGGTGATTTTGGGGCAGCCCTATATTTCGAAATCAAGGCTGGAAACAAAAGCCTTAGATGATGGTTCTTCATATACTCAAGTTTCGAGTAAAGACAATACAAAGGCAGTTCACTTTCTCACTGTTTGTGTGAATCATCCCCGCAATCAGGATAGGCTGCGGGATAATCCTATGCCACCTAATGCACGAGAGTTTAAGGATTTTTAGACAGCACTGCTATAAGTGGAGGCTATGGCAATGCCTCTAGGAAGGCAATTATGCCTCAAAGAAAGGGGAAAACTATTTTTGTGTATGGATTGTAGGAATGGATAGCATGTAGTCTTGGCAGTTTTAAGAATATTTCAGCCATATGTGCAAGGTTGAAAATAAATATGTAGGATGGGCTGCAAAAGAACTGAGGACATACGGTTTTATGGCTACAACTAAAGATATTTTAGGGATGGTTGATGTTGATACAATGGATGAGATTTTTGCAGTAATTAATGTTGAAAACATGACATAAAAATAGGTTATTTATGTTGACACTTTAGAGATGTATGAAGTCATTCAAGAGTTTGTCAAGCATGAATATGAGAATATGGAAGAAGAAGAGGTAGAAGATGAAGACATAGAAATGGCAGAGGATACTTCTTCTGACACTACAAATCCATAAAACTTTGGCACATGTCGAAGGATTTGCAAGTTAGGAGCGGATGGATGTCATACCGCTACGCGGTCACAGTATGAAAAACTCTAGAGTGCGACTTTCTTATTGATCTAAAAATCCAATGCCATATTAGTCATTAATGGCAGTGCCCATAGTATGGATGTTTCAAAAATACTAGAATTTTGGACAAGTTTAGCCAATTTTTGATATTTTAGATTTTATCTGTCAAGAATCGCATGGTGGGGGGACTTGCTCAAGATGCTGCACCGAACACACACAGAATGCACAAGGAGAAGCTCACTCAAGAGACAAGAAGAGAGATGGAGGCCAAAACGTTTTCTTGTTGGTTTCTTCTTATTCTTCCACGCTCTTTTCAATGTACACAAAGTATAGATAAGATACAACATAAAGGAAAGTGGCCTACTAAGTCAAACAATGCATAACCAACTACACTAGTCGACTGGCGCTATAACTATGCCAGTTGTAAATAGGTGTAACAACCTGAATATAATAAGTAATGAGTCAGTGGCCATGTGAGAGTCATAATGACCACCAACGTGCTAAGTGTAGACGTGTGGACCCATCTAACCAAGCGGTCCATCATTAATGTCTGCATGTGTTGAGCTTGTCATCTCAACACTCCCCCTCAAGCTCAACTGCATCTCTGCAACTCCAAGTAAGCTTCGAAACTTTTGAAGCTTCTCTGTACCCAATGCCTTCATGAAGATGTCAACTATCTGATCTTGTGTGCTGACATACACCAAGTCAATCTCACCTGCTAGTACATTCTCTCTCACAAAGTGGTAGTGTACCTCAATATGTTTTGTCCTGGCATGGAACACATGGTTCCTAGCCAACTGTATATTGCTCATGTTGTCACAATAAATGACAATTGGGCCTTCCACTTGCACATCTAAATCAGCCAATAACTTTTGCAGCCATACTACCTCACATGCTGCAACAACAGCACCTCTATACTCAGCCTCTGTACTCGACAAAGCAACTATAGATTGCTTTTTGCTGCTCCAAGTAACTGCTGCACTATCAAGAGAGAACATGTATCCGCTTGTAGATCTTCTATCAGATATACTACCAGCCCAATCTGCATCTATGTATCCAAACACCTGTACATCTGTACCTGCCTTATAGAAAAGTCCATAATGTAATGTGGACTTCACATATCTCAATATGCATCTGACTGCATCCAAATGTGGCTTTCTAGGTACTTCCATAAACTGACTCACAAGACCAACAACATAGCTCAAGTCTGGCCTTGTAATGGTCATATAGATCAAACTCCCCACACCTGTACATCTGTACCTGCCTCATAGAAAAGTCCATAATGTAATGTGGACTTCACATATCTCAATATCCATCTGACTGCATCCAAATGTGGCTTTCTAGGTACTTGCATAAACTGACTCACAAGACCAACAACATAGCTCAAGTCTGGCCTTGTAATGGTCATATAGATCAAACTCCCCACTATCCTCCTGAACGTAGTAGGGTCTTCTATCTCATCTCCAACATTAGCACTCAACTTTACATTCTGCTCCAACGGGACTGAAAGTGGTTTGCATGCTGTCATACCATACTTGGACAACATATCCAAGCCATACTGTCTTTGGGACAACCATATACCATCATCACATCTGATCACCTCAATGCCAAGGAAGTACCTTAGCTCACCTAAATCCTTCATCTCAAACTTCTTCTTCAAAAAGTCCTTGACTTTGACGAAGGAAATTCGGTATGGCAGCCTCTATACTATGCCAAACTCCCTTCTGCCACAAAGTGAATGAGATAAGGGCACCACCTAGTCATGGAAGAGCGGACTAGGACGCTATGCAAGAGGGAGAGGAGATTGTAAGGGAGAAAAGATGGAAACTAAGAGAGGAAGAGAGAGAGAGTGAGTGAGAATGAGAGAACTATGAAAAAATAGATGAATCAATAAACTTAAGAAATGGAGAAACCTCAGGACATAACTAATATACACAATATGGACGCCAATATCTTGGGCTTATTACATTGTAGAGCACACATAAGCTATAGTAAGAGAAGGAATTCCATAAGCTCATGAAGGTGAATGGGGAAGGCTCAATAGGGCTGAAGGAGGCCTCTTTGCTCTCTCTTTTCTTGCAAATTACAAAGGAGAAGGCCTCTTTATATAGGCCTTGAGGGTGTTTAGGGAGGAGGTTAAGATGTAATAGGAATTAACACCACCAAAGCTGCATTAAGGCGGTTTCACCAATATGGAAGCTCCATCTAGATGTTTTGTTGACCAATTTGTACTTAATCAAGCTCCATCATAGGTGAGTTGTCTCCATTCCCCCCCCCCATAGCTTGAGTCCAAGAGCTCTCCTATAAAAAAATATAGAGAATCTTCATAAAATAAGATCATATCTAGCAATAATAGAGAGAGAGTAATGAGAGTTCATACATTACTACTACAACTAAGGATGATTTGAGGGTGATTTAGGAGGGGAATTCTAATGGTTTATTAGCTTGAGAGAGAGAATAAGAGAGGGGAAAGGGTTGGGGTCTAATGAATGGTGTTTTATGGAAGTGTTAAGTGTGGGGAAGAAAGTATGGATGTGTATTAAATTGGGAGGTGGTCTCCACTGCAGTTGGAAAAAGTTGGCATCCACCATTTTGGCCATATCTCCCGAGTCGTAGCTCCAAAAAATTATAAAAAAATACCAGCCAAAACTTCAGCTCACGCGCTACAACTTTCATGTTGAAAAGTTTTTTTGGATCGGAGTGGAAGTATTTTTAAAAAATCTTACAAAATCATGTGCCTGATTTTTCTTCCACTAATGCTTCCAAGAAGGGTCCCATTTGGTTGAATTGTCATAAGGCTCCAAAGTCATGACATTATGAGCCTCACATGCCCTTTGGATGGCTCCAAATCCATTTCATATCTTTCCTTTTCACATTATACATTTTCCCTTCACCTTCCTCCATTGATCTTTACTCTTCACCCCCCTTGGTAAACCGGTCTATAAAATATTTTCATCCAGTGATGTCTTGGATTTCCCAAGAGGTTGTTCCCACCCTCTTCTTTATTTCAAAGCTCCAAATGTGCAAAAAAACAACAAAATGTTAGACAAATATTTTTTTGTGATTTTCTCGGATCATATAGCCCCTCCCCAACCTGGCTAGAGGTATTTATGCCTCTAGACACTCTTTGGTATCTTGAGCTAACCCCACCCTGATATGATAGGGTTTTAAGCGCCATCCATTTACATTGGTCTTGTGAACTTTTCCCTCAATGTCTTGAAGTTTGTAGGAGTCATTGTTGAATTTTTTTGTGACCCAAAACGGTCCCTCCCACCGGTAGAGAAACTTGCCATCCTTTCTTTTATCAAAGCGATTGTCATATCGAAGCACTAAAGATCCCTCCTTGATGTTTTTATCTGTTAGCTTCTTGTTGAAATTTTCTCTACGCTTCTCAGCTTCCTGGGAGTAGTGGTTGATGGCTTCTTCACGATCCAATTGTAGCCTCTCTAGGTCCAGTAATCTTTGATGTAACTTCTCCTTTTGAGAGCCTACTGTGCCACCTAATACTCGAAGGCTAGCTAATTTTACCTCAATAGGCAAAAGAGCCTCTTGTCCATAAACTAATGAAAAGGTGTGAACCCTAACATGGTTTTGAAGGAGGTTCTATAAGCCCATAGAGCTCCACTAAGGTGCTTGTCCCAATCCCGGGGCCTTGAATGTACCTGTTTGCTGATGATTTTACAAATCATTCCATTTACCTTTTCAACCAATCCATTGCATTGAGGGTAGTAAGGGGTAGAGTGTCGTCGTTGAATATTTAGCTTTTGCATGAGTTCACCCACCACATTAGCTCTAAACCCTGGTCCTCTATCTGATAGTATTTCAACAGGGGTACCAAACCTACAACAAATGTGGTCAAAGATGAATTTACTCACTTCCTTAGCAGTGATTCTTCTAGTTGGCATAGCCTCGACCCATCTAGTCATGTAATCTACCCCCATGATAATATACTCTTTTCCTGATGGAGTGCGTGGTAGAGGCCCTATGGCATCAATTCCCCACTTCTCAAAGGGTCCATAGACCTTGATTGGGGTTTGGGGTTCTGCTATGAGCCGTCGTGGTCCTGATTTCTGACATTCTTCACATGTTTGACACCAATATTTGACATCTCGGTGTAGACTGGGCCAAGTAAAGCCGGCTTGTAGAACCTTTCTACTTGTGATGTCGTGTGCAAAGTGGCCTCCACACACATCATCATGGCAAGCTTTTAAGATTTCTTCAATTTCCCATTTGGACGGCACTTTCCTAAGCACACCATCCTTACCAAGACAATACAAACTGTCATTTACTATGCGATATCTTGTAGCCTTCCGAGCTAGCCACTGTCTTTCTCCCTTAGTCAGGTGTTTGGGAGCTTCTCCTTGTTCTAAGAGATGTAGAATATCTTCTAAGTCTTCCTTGCCTTGTCGAAGTGGGGGTTTGATAGCCACTGCTCCCACCATTGACTCATTCAGCTTTGATGATGCTAGATGGTCGGCATCTTTGTTCTGGTCTCTTGGCACATGATGTACTTGTGCCTCCCTAAATCTTCTCATAAGAGATTTGGCCTCTCTCATTTTACTAGAGAGGTTTGTATTTTTGCATGCCCATGTACCTTGCATTTGCCTTACCAATAGCATGGAGTCTCCAAAAGCATTCAATCTCTCGATTGAATTACTAAGACACCAACAAAGACCATGAATTAAAGCTTGATATTCTGCCTCATTGTTAGAGTGGACACCTTCCAAGATGATTCCTTCACAATAGATTTTCTCTCCTAAAGGAGAGAAAACAACAATGCCTGCGGCTGCCTTATCCTTAGTTCTCTTGTATGCACCATCAAAGTAGAGGCTATAAGCATCTACACGAGTTTTTATGGATGGGGGTGGTGGAAGGTTCTTTCTTTTCACCACGAGTTTCTTCTCATAGCACCTATTTGTCAAAATATCAGCCAAGCATGCCCGAGTTGTTTTTTCAACCTGCACTGTATAGTCAAACTCTTGAAGTCGGACCACCCACTTTGCTATTTTGTCAGAGATTTCTATATGTTGTAGTGCATAGGGAAACATATCCTCCACAGTGATGATCACAAACCTCTTTGGAAGTAAATATGGCCGAAATTTGGTTACTGCAAATATGAGGGCCAACACTAGTTGTTCCATGGAGGTGTAAGCCTTCTTTGAGGCTTTCATGAGGCGGCTGGCAAAATACACAGGCCTCATGAAGGATGTTTTTGGATCTTTTTGTAGGAGAGCAGCACCAATGGCCTCTTCTCCCACACTAGGGTTTACAAAGAATGTTTCTTCCCAACAAGGCTGGAGGATTATAGGAAGTGACCCCAACATTTTCTTTATCTCCTTAAAATGTCCTTCACTTTGTTCACTCCATACAAGTGTTTCTTGGCGTGTCAGTTGCTGCAGGGGGTATATGGCCTGAGAGAGTAAGTGTATAAATCTACCTAAATATCTT